>NC_060119.1:562859841-563084841 GCF_021461395.2 Schistocerca americana | reverse complement strand
ACTTCCTGAATGCCATCACTTCAATAGAAATCTTTGCCCTTCAGCAGTTGAAGAGCATTCCCACCACCTTCTGAGGAGGTTGTACCAGCCATCTCCTGTCTTATGCATACATGGGATAGCCAAGAAAGAGCCTACCACTCTAATGCACCCCCCACTATTGTCAACCTCTCATAGCTCACCTACCATGCATTGCTGATTTACACCACCTTCCACATCCCCAGAAATTACTTCCATCCTCTATGAAACACACTCCTCTTGAACACTTGTCATGTAAAGCTATTGTCAACCTCTTTCCCGTAACCCTGACCTCTACACAAGTCTAAGTATTATCTAATGGCCTCACCTTAGCCCCAAACCTAAATTCAGCCATGCTGGTCTTGTGAAGGCTCTTTACCCCTTTATTCTTTCTCTGCAGTGGGAACAGTTCTTTGTCTCATACCCCAGTGACAATAGCCAACAGCTATTCCACACAGAAAACAGTTTCAGCCTCCATTTCCTCTCCTATTAAGCTTTCAGGAATTCTTTACTTCTAAACTAACATCACCTTCCTTCTCTAAATTCCTCCCCATTGAATACAGCATCACTCATAGACCTCAAAACCAATCCAGATCTTATCGCCCATACCACAGATGAAAGGCTTCACCATAGTGACTAATTAGTTCCATCAACTTTTTGACACCTCTACTTACAAATACTATGACCATGATCCCATGCCAGAAGTCCAACATGATCTCCAGCAGCTCCCGTGAAGGCCTTGGGTCCTTCCCAAAACCTGGCATTGAATCTATCTCCCTCCTCACTCCAGAAACCCCCGACACTCCTATCTTTTATCTATCCCCAAACCCTACATGTTCTCCCTACTGTGGCTTAGTACAATGCCTCCACAGAATGTACCTTCAGCATTGTTAACCCACACCCCCAAACTATTGTCTCTAACTTTCCTTCCTACATTCAGGACACTTCTCATTTCCTTCACCACCTTTTGACAGCTCCTGTCCCACCACCACCACCACCACCACCACCACCACACTCCTTGTTTGTCACTGCAGATTCAGCACCCTTATACATAAACATTCCCATGCCAATGGCCTTGCAGCCATGGAACACTACTTGTCCCAATGCCCTTGTGATACCAAACCAACCACATCGTTTGTAATCCTCAAAGCCAACCACATACTGACCCTCAATTGTTACACTTTTGAAAACAAAATCCAGGTACTGCCATTGGTACTCCCATGGTACCATCTCATGGCAACTTATTTATGGGCCATTTGGAGGTATCCTTCTTATCCAGTAAAGACCTAAAACTTCTTATCTGGTTCAGGTTCATTGATGAGATGTCATGATCCAGGCTCATGACGAGGACAACCATTGTTCTTTCCTTCATAGCATCCACACCTACTCCCAAATATGTTTTACCTGGTCCTTCTAGACCCCACCTCTCAGATGGCTCATTCCATTCATATTAAGAGTGCCAAAAGCTCACAACACCTCCACTTTGACAGCTGTCACCCATCCCATGTCAAGAAGTCTATTCCTACAGCCTCACCACCTATGGACAGTGAACGTGCAGTGGAAAGCAGACGTTGTCAACATACCTTAATAACTTTACCAGATCCTTTATTGACACACGATATCCTTTACACCTCATCGTGTGCTCTCTCCCCCTCTGACCCCAATAAACCTGTTAACCAGCTATTGACTAGCGCTTCTCTGATCACCCAGCATCAGCCTGGCTTTGAAAAACTCAACGACATCTTTCATCAGGGCTTAAGCTATGTAAGGTGTGGAGTATCCTACCCAAGATTCTAAAAACATCACCCAAAGCAGTGCTCCGCTGCCCACCCAACCTACAGAATGTCCTTGGCCATCCCTGTTCCACTTACTCTACCCCATGGGTTATTCTCTTGTAGACGGCCCAGATGCAAAACTTACCCATACAACCACTCTCTACTCACATTACTGGCCAACAAACTGTGGCAAATTGCAGACTCCCTACCTCCCAAGTCCATCAGCTCAGGCAACTCTGTTATCAGTAATTGGTCTTGCCCTCACCGGAGGATTGTGCATTAGCATATCTGTATACTTGTATGTGTGTGTGTGGGGGGGGGGGGGGGGGATATTGTAGATCTGGAGCTGTCAAAAGCTAGTGTGAATACTGTTTTCTGTTATGTGTTTCTGTATGCCATGCATCAGTCAACTACAGGTGAATGATTGCCTTTTGTTTATTTTACATATTATTCCATCAATGAATTTCAATTATTGTTATAGATAAATGCCATGGATTTAAAAATATCTTGATACACACCTTGTGGAATTACTATTTGCACCTGCTTCTTTTAATTTTACTAACATATAATATATTGTCAGTGAACTTGTGTCAAAGGAGTATAAATTCCAAGCCTTCAGCAGTACTTTCCATTGGCTTCATGAGAGAAATTAGTTTACTGAAGAAGATAGGAATGCACAGGTTTATTATACAGTATCGTTGTTCTCTCTGGTACCAGTGGTGATAAGCTCCCTTCTAATCACAAGTTCCGCACAGTGACATGCAGACTCTTGATATCAAACACCCACTTCCACACTTCACCAAGTGAATAATTTGTACCTTTATTAGAGCTATTAAGAAGCATTGTAACTAGAATGATAGCAGTGGGCATCCCTACATCATTTATATTTGTGGAAACCCGTCATTTCTTTGACGCTCAATAGCTTTCCTGATGAAAACTATGGAAAATGATTGGAATTTTAAACAACTTTCCGCAAGCTCGCCAAAAATCATTTTATTTAGGAAATATGAGTACTTTGTTGTTATTGTTGTACGTCTTACTGAAGAAAAACACTTGTTAACAGAAATGTTTATTATTTACATTTTCATAGCAAACTGGAACACCAAATGAGAAGATTGCTAAACTAATATTTATGGAACTGAATAATGCTTGGAGTGAATTTGAAAATGATGCAAGTCAGCAGCACATGTTTGCAAACTGAACGGCTATCTTCCAAGAGGCAAAAAGAGTCAAAACTGTGCCGATAAAGAGTGCAATAATAACTACTTAAAAGGATGGCTGCATCCTTTCTTTTCCTGTTGTGTATGAATCTGCCATGCTTTTATATAATTGTTTTAAGTCACTGTTATTTTGTCTTGTAGTTTCATTGTAGTTGACTCCCAAACTAAAATTTTTGCCCATTTTGCTGTGATGTGATATGTCCCATATTTTGATCCTATAAAATACTTATCAGAGGTTAGCAAACTTTAATAAATTATTTTTGAGAGAAGCGTATACATAAGTTAAGGTAATCTTTACCTTGCATAATACACCATTTTAAATTGATATTGGGATATATATTTGTTGTTAAATTATATATTTATTCTTAATAATGAATGAATGACAAACGTTAGGCACAAATGTGCTCACAGATATTAAAAACAAACATTCCCCTGTGTAATTAACTGAAATGTACTTGTATATTTGAGCAGAATGTACTGTGTAAGACTAAAAAGTAATAGTAGTAACCAGGTGCTGAAATGGCAGTCATAGGTTCAGAAATGTGGCAACAGGTCATAAAATTAAAGTGAAGCTTTGAGTAACTTGCCATTGGAACAGTTAGAACAGTATTAATTGTTATGCTCCCCCACTATTTTTGTGCATGTGTGCCTGTGAAGTCCTCTCATTGTTGGGATTTTCAAATTCCACATTGTTGCACATGTGAAAAGTAATTAGTTTCACAATTTTTATTGTTGAATTTCAGACTTTTGCTGCTAATATGTACGGTTTGAATTTCCAAAATGATTTTGGAATAGTTGGTTGTACTGCTGTGCAATAAACATTTTTAAGAGCTACATTTTGTTTATGTGCTAGTCTAAACTATTTCAGTAGTACGGGTTTGACCGGAAGCTTCAGATATAAATTTTAACAATAAATCAACTATTATTACATATTTTGTTTGAAAAAAAATCTGGAAACTGAACATAAATTTCGTTTTGCTATCCATTAAATTGTATATTATAAATGTTTAAGGAAATGGTTTGCTGTTTATATGTGAAGCAGATCTAAAACTGAAAGTCTGACAATATGTAAATTAAATCCACTGACTACTGGGCTAAGTATAATACTCATTAAAATTTGTAACAGCAGTTGATGGTAAAAAGATTGTTTCTTTGTAAAATACTTTCATGTTTCCACACCCCCAAGATAGTATACATCATAATATATTTTAAAAATGTATAAAGTAATGATTTACAGGCTTATATTAAGCCCGTCCTATGTATCACAGTAGCCTAAGTTGTTTACTGTTTTATGTAAATATTGTATTTATTGCTACACTGTTGTCCATAATGTGTCAATTTTATTTGATAGATTGTTTTAATTGATTTTGTAGGCCTGCTCTTGTAGCACAGCAGTGAAAACAATAAATGATTACAATGCTAATGTGCTGGAAACATAGATTTTTATTTATCCAGGTATCCTTTGTGACTGAAGTATTGCTCATGTGTCATACACTATGTATTTTAAATCACAGCTGAAAGGAAAAGCAGAGAACCAGTTATGGTGTACACAGATATCAGTGGGAGGAAAAGGTTGCTCTTGTATTGGATCAAGAGCTACAATGTGTGGAAAGGATTAAGAAGTAATATTGACCTGGAATTAAATATTCAAATACAAGAGGCAAGCTTTTGGGTAATGTGTAGAACAATAATAAGAGCTGAACTAAAGCCATTTGGTCTATACAGAAATGAAACATAGATACAGGCAAAAAACGCACTGTACACCCGCAACAGATGCACAGCAAGTAACAGATTACTGCTCTTTTACTCTACAATATACTAGCAACAAGACGGATCTTGTATTGATCAACAGGCCAGACCTTATCGACACCATCATAGAGACGAGTTTTAGGGATAATGTCATCATAGTGATTATGGTTACAAAAGTTAATAAATCAATCAAGAAGGCTAGGAAAGTGTTTCTGCTTGTTAGCATCTCACTTACACAATGAATTGACATCACTTAGCACCAGTAATATGGATGTAGATAAATTATGACTCAAGTTTACATATATTGTAACTCAATGGTCTAGAGAATTATGTGCCTGGTAAGTAGATTAATAACAGAAAAGCAGAGGCTTTTATTTATTTATTATGTAGCAAAGACTGCAAGGCTGCTACACACCGACATTCAAACACTGCTCTCCAGCATAAAAGAACAAACATGACACCAGCTGCATATGAATATCAAGGTATTTCATCACACCACTCGTCAATAGACCCTTGTACGCTGTACACATATGCGGGTCATGTTGATACGACATGAGCAAATGTCTGTCGTTCCACACAACAGTCTCTCAATGGTGATGAAGATTTGCCCCCATTTGTGAAATGCGTCTGCACATCTTCCATGCTCCATTCACAGGTGGTGCAGGATAGACCAAATTGTCCAAGGCTGGTCGAATCCAGGAGTTTCTGCTGGATGCAAGGCAGTTTCAGGCATTGTGGAAAACTGTTGCCAGCAGCTTTCCCATTCATCGATGGTATTGAATTTAATTTCTGTGAGATTCCTGGTTATGATGAGAGTGGAATGTCTTGATCTTAGCCTTTCTCACTCCACAGGGAATACATCGTTCAATACTGAAAGGTAGGTGTTATCAGGAATCTGGTATTTATGCAATAGTGTGCTCACATTTCCTTTTTTAACCGCCTTTGCCGACAGCTCCTTCCTTGAGGAATATCATTCTAAAGTATTTATGCAATAGTGTGCTCTTATGTCTGATATCGGGTAGTGGAATGTGGCTCAGGATAGGCAACCAGGATATAGGGGTAGATTGTGTTGACCTATTAACACTTTGCCATCCACACATCTCGTACAAATCTATTCGCTTGGCACCAGCAACACTTAATTCGGATTACTAGGCTTGTCGCCGGCCATTCTTGACATTATCAGGAGATTATAAATTGTTAAGTTTTACTAATCTCATTGTTAGTTCTCATAAGTTCTCAACCCTGTTCCCCTACTTTCATGAAATTTCGAAGATATACATACGTAAATAAATACAAAATTTGTTTGTTTCATATATTTGTTTATTTGCATTGTCTTTGGCACTTACTATTTCTTTTTCGTATGATGTGAAGAAAAACAGTCTCAAAAATGCAACGCAACCCCACAAGACTTGCACATAAAGTCTGTTGTTGTTCTTTTTTTGTTTTTGGAACATACATGGCAGTTTCTTCATTTTCCGAAATAAGTAGTAGTTGGTGTTGCTTTATGTGACCGGAAAGTCTGTCAACCAGGTCATGATGAGGCATATGCAATGTAGTGACAACTTCCAAGTTTTGCTCAGAAGCAGGTGCATGGTCTTTTATCCACGAATTACACTTTTTCAATAAAAAATCGTGAAATCAGACTCTTGTGTTCTCTATTGAAATACTGACACGTACGGAATGCATTAAATGATGTGCAGTTAAAGAGGTACATGCTAACCCTTTTTGACTATTTTATAGTTTTTCAGTATATAGGATGATAACTCAAATATTGGTCTGCCCAATCCACTCCTTTCATGTATTTGTTGTAGTGTATTGCACTTTCAGGTTTTTTCATTGTGTAATTGGTTTTTCTACATTTTCTTTGAGTGTTAGTCAAACTGTCATTATGTATTGTAGAGATCATTTGTATCATTTTAGTTTTCGAAGCTCTCCATATCTGTGCGAGTACTTCACGTTTCCGTTGATCACAAGCTTCAAACACATTGACTTTTGCGCACTTTACTTTTTCCAGAAATCCTCTGTTGTGCCATATCGTTCCACAATCTCTAATTTTCTTTTCAAGTAACTTCTCCTCAAGTTGTACACTGTTATAATTATCCATGTAGAGGTGATGCCACTTTCCTTAAGAAGGTGTCAATAGTAACATCGCGGTTTTTGTTAAAGGCTGTCCAACACCGGAATATATCTTGAATGAGGAACTGTATCCCGTACTCGAATCTCACAGCATCCGAATGAGTATGCCATATTTCATAATTATCGACAGATTGTAAACTTTAAAATTTAACCGTCCACACCACAGTATCATTCCTTCATCAACTGAAATGTTTTGACTTAGATTAAAAATTTCTTTAAACTTTTTGGAAAAATAATCAATTATGTATTGCACTTTGACAAGTCTTTCAGCATTATCCGGTTTATTGTTGTTGTCGTAAAAATGATAATATTTGTCTGAACTGGTTGTGGGACATTGTTTTGGGAAATGTCAGTGTATCTATCAACATATTCAATGACGAATAATCATCTTTCTTGCTTTTTTTTACAATTCCCATAAGGATAGCAAGCCCAAACCATTCTCTAAGTTCGGATCCCGTAATGTCAACAAATTTGCCATTTTTTTAAATCCAATTTCCTTCTGTTCTAAATTTGACTGTAGTACTTCTTGGTTTCATTGCTAATATATCCAAATACATCGTTCCCAATCTGTAATTCTACAGTATTCTCGATGCTCTCTGTATCTTTGGAAAATATGTTCGGAGCCAGAGATCCTTCAAATTTATTAATGGCCCTTGGTAAATCAAAGTCTGACCACTGTGCACTGTCTCCTTTGTCTGATACATCTGAATCAGTTGGCAACCGTAGCATTCGCCGAATTCTTCTTAGACATGTTTCACTATCTTCCAACGATTCTGCTTCGCTTTCACTTTTTTTTTATATCCAATGTCTTCTTCCCAGTCGGCCAAGTCATCCGGAACGTCAGACAAAACGTCCATGCATTCATCATAAATAATCATATTGTCTCTTTTATTTGCCATGATGAAAGGGCACAAGTTCTTATAAAAGCAAAAAACTTGTTGACGTGTGTAATTTATGGTTACCTAAACAAAACACCAACAGAATGCAAAAGATACTAAAGTGCTGTCGCTGGCACTGTGTGATACTATGCACACGACACCACTGTGGTGTCACCCGCTGTTGACCATTATTTCGGGCATGACACCACTGTGGTGTCACCGGATGGCAATGTGTTACCAGTAAGCATGGCTTTGTTAAGTTGTCCATCTATATTCTTTTACATTTGAACTGTTAAGACACACAGTATTAACCTTAGTGCTGATACTCGAGAGTGTTCGCTGACAATCCCCATCAAGTGCCACAGTGTTTATGGAGCACATTTCTGCATTAGAGCTTAGCAGATGTTCATATCAAGTGCTCCATAACAGAAAGTGTCCTATCTAATGTTATACCATGGAATTTTGGACGCATGTTATGAACAAGCTTGTCTCCATCAAAATAAGCCATCAAGGGCTTTGTGTGCCACTCTATTGGACAGGGTAAAACATGCAAACTTCTATTTTATTTGAGTTTCGTTGTAACCTCCATTTATGAAAATACCAGCATGCGACGTCTGGGTCATAATTTAGGATTTATTCAGTTGTTTTGAAGGTTTTTTATTTGGCTGCTACTGCCCAGTTGTTCGCATAGCCAAACTCTCTGGACAGTGTTGGAGGAAGGACGGATCCCTGTGGTAAGCCATTATTCAAGACCCTTGGACAATTAGCGTCTTTGTCTACGTCTTTTGCAGTAAACGCCCATTCAGCAAAATGTTGTCAATAAGTTTTGTTGTCCGTCTGCATGGAAAAAGTTACAGTAAGTCATAAAGTAGTCCATGCCCCTAAACCATGTCATGTGCTGCACTTACATCAAAGAAAGCAACTGACGTTTTATGATTCAATAAATGCTGTAAAGATCAGAAAATCTAGCTTGCTCAATAGAAATGTTCTGGAAGACTGCTGGACCAAGTCAATTGCATAGAATTCTTTCTATGGACTTATAAATAGTGCGCGATAGTTCTTAGGCTGGTCTAATGCCTCGCTACGATTTTTGATTGCTTCATTTTTTTTGGAGATTCAGAAACTTTAGATACAGTGAAAGTTCTTGAACTCGGATTGTTTGTTAGTGTTCTTTATGAGCAATGTAAGTTGGTGTCTTATATGAGTTTTAGCTCTTGGGGCTCTTGATGTGAACAATAAATGTCATGCGATCCTATTAGCTGATATATGATTGTTGCCCCTTACTTTAATTTTGTTTTCAGCCAACTTCCTTAGTAATTACCATGCTTCACATGATGTTTGAAAACCGAGTGACTCAACATTCTCTATCCACTTAGTATGTCTGGTTGTATTGAGGTTACGAAGTAGGTTATCCACTATTCCCAGGTCACCCCTTTTTAGAAAACCATCACATTCTTCTTCATTAATTTCATACAAACTTGGAATATATTGCTTTCAGTAACTCTTAGGGATTACTAATTTGCTGCATTTATCATAGTTCCAACAAGCCTCACGTAGTTTTCTGCTTTTAGGGGAATCCAACAAAGAAATTTGCCAGGATTTTTAGCCAAAACAACCCACTTTGTTTTCTTAAAATTCCAACTAGTTTCTGGAAAGGATGATAAGAGTGGTGTACCTATCCCTGTTTAAATCAAGATTAGAGTAATTTAGTCTCATTATTTGTTACAAAGCACAGATTGGGATTATACTCCTGTCTCCAAGATGGCTAATACAAGTGTTCCATTATCCTTTGCATCGGACACTGAATATAAGTTATTGTCTACTGCACGGTTTACAATGGCTTCACCATTTTCATGACTTTCTTTATACTTTCATTGAGTATGGTGACTTAAAATCTCCGAGTTATACAGGGTGTATATCAAGTCCGGGAACACTTTCAATTATTTATTACACAAGAACTAAACATTGAACAGATGTCATACATAATACATTATGAAGAGAAACTGTGAAAGTTTTTTTACAAACATTTGATATGCGAACCATGAGTGACCCAGTAGATGTCAATATGGTAATCAAATTCTTGCCATACCCATCCCACCACTGCCATACCTATCCCATCACTGCCATACCTATCCCATCACAGCATCATCGACTGTGGCAGTCGCTTCCTGTATTCTCTCCTGGAGCTTTGCTACATCACGTGTTAGAGGTAGTACATACACCAGATCTTTAGTGTGTCCCCACAGAAAAAAGTCACATGGAGTGAGCTCTGGTGATTGGGGAGGCCATTTCATGAAACAGCTGTGCCTGTCTGTAGCACGGCCAATGCATCGATGCAGCATCTCCGTGTTCACGTACCCATGAATGCTTCTGTCGCGAGTTCATGGGATGCACGAGAGATAGATTTCTTTGGACTCATTATGAATGTCTCTTGTATGCACCACATTCGCTTCATTCACACTGAGACATCCAAGTCTCTTTGCCAGGCACAAGCAATCCGTTGTAACGAATTTGTTGTGCCAGTAATAAATGGCCTTCCTTGTTGGTGGTTTCTTACAGTACTTGGTTCTAAACATCTGCTGAACAGCTGTAGCAGACTTGTTTTTGTCGAACTCCCAACACACACAAAGCTCACTCCGCACCTGAACTCGCCATGTTTGCGACTTGCACTGACTATCGGTAAGTTACCAACCTATGCTGTGGTGGTATACATGGGAAAAAAAAAAAAACAACTTTCAGGGTTTCTCTTCAAAATGACATATTTATATCTGTACAATGTTTGGTTCTTGTGCAATAAATAATTGAAAGTGTTCCCGAACTGTATGTACACCCTGTATGGCAAGCTGTTGTGGTACATAGTTAACCTATGGAGGCCAAGAGATGGCTAGAAGTTTTTTTTTTTATTAGTTACTGTTGGTTCTCAATTTTTTACTGTAGCTTCATGGATGCCATTGAGATCAGACAAAGAGCACAGATGTGCATTCTTGATTGATGATTGTAAGTATGTTGCCACTCCATAAGCACGATGGTATGTTGCTCCTAATTAGCCAAAGCTAGGAATTTTTCCTCTCCGATTAATTTGCTCTTCATTTTCAGTATGTTTCCTGAAAACATCATCAATGTTATAGTTTGATAAAATCTTCTCTAAGACTTGGCCTTTTGAGTTACCTACCTTCAATATTGATTTGACAGCCCTTGAAAACAGGAGCAAAGTTTACGGCAGGAGATTCCTCAGATAACTATGTGAATCCATGTCTTCTGACATTCATTTTAGCCAGAGCTTTGAGATTGTCTGGTTGAAGTTACTGTTCTTAAGCAGCCTTTAGGGTGGTGCTAAAGTCTGTACACTTTTGGTTCAATAGAGACTGTGCAAACGACAGGCAAAGGCTATTAGAGATACGTGCGTTTGTCAGGGTGCATACAACCAGGGATAACCGGTAAAAGCTGGGGAATTTTTTAGAATTCCGCAATTTTTCATTGTTTTAGTTTTCAGTTAAATTTTCGTAGTTTTGACTGGTAAGAACCAATACTCTGGCAAAGGGTACTACTGTATCCCGCTACTGCAGAATAATACTGCAGCAATAAAACATGAACGAGAGAAAAAAACGAAAATAAATCTTAAATTGCAAAGGAAATGCTCCATATACAACAAAACAGTGCTCATACAAGAGTCTGCCAAAAGCATAATGTGTCAAAGGCTTTAGGAAGACTATGAAATGCTGCATAACAACGAACTGCCTCCGATGAGCGTGATGTCACAATATTGTTTACATGAGATTCGTTTTAGCCGTTATGAGCGGGCTCATATGCATGCGCAATTGAGTCACGTATGAGGTAGTACGAGGGTAAGACGAGATTCATAACTTACTGAACAGCATGGCGGCGAGCTGGTACGACATGGGCATACAAAAACTGCCATAGCGTCTACAAAAATGCATCGACAGAAATGGTGATTATGTCGAAAAATAGCTAAATGCTTAAGCTGTAAACTGATGTAAACCATTGTAGAAATAAACAGGTCTATGTGCTTATAAAAAAAATAGGAAGCCTTACTTTTGGGATTACCCTCGCACCTTTTCCCGCTTCTGGCTACAGAAATGTGGCAGTTAGCTGTGTAAGCAGTCGCAGCAAGTAGCTAGATGCTACCGGGAGAAATTTTAGTCGCGCCCCCAAGCAGCCAGATTCACGCACACGCAGCTTTGTTTCACGAAGCGCCTAGCATCCAGCGCACATCTGTCTATCGATTATTCATATAATTTTGAAACGCATCCGTGTTGGTTTTAGAACAGTTTTGAACACATTCTAAGTTTATTTCTGAATTAATCATTCACGTTGATATTTGAATGCGTGCATAGTGTACCGGCACGTTATAATTACTAGCGAAATCCATAGATTCAGATTACCGGAGTGGAAATAAACAACTACAGGAATAAGAGGTAAGGAAGATTACGTATTATCTTCTCGGTGTATCCAAGAAAATGAAATTGACAGAAAATTTACCGCCATATCGCTACACTAGGAAGGGCCAGCTGTACAGTCCCTGGCTAGCAGCCGTTTCTGGAAATAGCGCGGAAAATGCGTTGTACGAACATGTAACAATGTCTAGCCAGAGAGTAGTCATGGGATAACTAAACCGGTGGCAGCTTAGTGAAGTTAACCGGCGAATAAGTTTTGACAATGGCAGGAATAGTTACAGAATTAGTGATGACAAGATTGTTTGTTAGAACAAGGAAGGAGAAGAAACGGATACATCACACAAAATACGGAACAATATGACAATTCCAAATTTATATAACATTTTCTTACTACTACTTTTCGATCTCAAGCTTAAGGAATTGGAGCGTATGAATGAAACGTGAAACTGTTTCCTAACATATACCTTTTGGCATGTAGTAGGCCTAATATTGGCATTTGATATTGGTACTTCGTGCATTATATTCTGTCGTGTTATAAAAATGACCGTTTGCGCCAAAACAGTTTCGATTATTTGGTGTGTGTTACAATTGCTGCAATAGTAGAAAGGCCTTTATTTTTTATCTAGCAGACACAGTCTTGGGTACTATTTGTATTTACAGCTTTAGATTTTTCACGAAGCAAAACTTTTGACGAACTCTGATGAGGTAATAGATTCTTCCACAGAAAGGGATGCACGCCATGTAAAGCTGTAACAAGAGTAGACAGAAAAAAAAATGCAATTGAAGAAATGTGTACTGCCTTGCTTGTCTCTTCTCTTTTATGTATCCTATATTTATTTTATTTCACACAAAGCACCACGTGTTGCCATTAAGGCGGGTCCACACTGAGCGCGCCGTGCCGCGCAGCGCTGCGCCAAACTGCTCTGCGCGCTCAGTGTGGACGGCGAACCGCGCTGCGCCGCGTCGTGCCGCGCCGCGCAGTTTTCCGGCAGTTGTCGGTACATCAAAGGAAGTGGCGCGTTTGCGCGCGCTCAGTTTAGACGGGGCTTCGGCTCGCTCCACCTTCAGATGAAGCGCGCTCTCCAACTGGAACACAGTGCGCGCCTCGGAGCGGCGCGGACGGCGCACTCCTCTCTGTTAACAGCTGTGCGCGGCGCGCTCAGTGTGGACCCGCCTTTAGACAGTCAGAGAAACGCTAAAGTCCGTTATCAATTGATGCCAGCCCTCTGTTGCATCCTTGATCCTATGGTTATCGATGTACGTTTAGCGGTTCTCGGCTGACGCTCTATGGATCACTCAAGGTATATTGATCAGTATTCAATGTTGAATATGTTAATGCGATGTTCGTCAATGCTGCAACATTTTCTGTCGGGGCGAAGGTCATTGACCTCATGTGAGCTAATAGGCAATAAAGAGTGCAAATTTTCTGAAGAGTTCTTGTTCTCCCAGTTACATATAATCCCATCCAGTATTAATTGAGAGTTTTTTTCTTTGTAAGGGCATTTTAATTTCCGCTGTCCTAAATATAGTTTGATGGCATCCATTACAAAATATACCCGTTGCAATTCCATAGAGCAAAACATAGTGACGTGCAATAGAAGAATGCTGTGTGAAGATGTGCGGCACCGCATTTTTGGCACAATTAAGACCAAATAACATGTCTTACATTCTTACATTTCTTCTAACTCGTATGTTTTATGTATCAGACTCTTCAGAAAGATGTGTGTACAAAATGAACATATTTCCAAAAATTAGATTTTTTTTTTTTTTTGACGTCCTCTCTCAAACGTTTGGGCGGGAGGTGGGGGGGGGGGGGGGGGGGGGGGGGGGGAATATCTTTGCAGTGGGGAATAGGGTAGTCTCTACGTGACCAGTGTTTGGTGATTTTGCTGTTTCTTCTTTGTTTAATGCTCTCACGTCAAATGAAAATAAAACGGATTTCTGTGGCCGGGAGCTATCAAGTGAATTAAAATACATTCACAGAATTACGGAAGGCAAAAATATGTTATTAGTTTCAGATTTTATTTCATTTCCACCTTTCTGAAAGTCAAGCATTAATCGCCTTGCAGAACAATGAAGTTAATTTTGTCGGTTTGCTCAAGAAATTTGGCTTTTATTAATTTTTTCCGCTGAAGCAGTCAATTGATTTGAAACAAAGTCTTTAATTACACACTATTGGCTAGTTTAAACTGTTTGCTGCATTTAAAGTGCACGTTTTCATCATCTAGCACGTGTGGCATTATGCCATAATAAAGAATCAAGAAAATGTACGTCCTGAAAACCACACAAAAGCTTAATATCAGGTCGAGCCCTACTTAATTGGGAATCTGGACATATGAATGTGCACTTTAAAAGTATGCAGTTTAAATGTGCACATTTTAGTATGGTTCACGAAATTCCGATGCTCTTGGAGCTCAGTTGATGTCTTGTGTATTATGACACAATGTAAGATCTTTTAATGTTTTACGATTATGAACATACGGGTTTCCTGCGTCACCGTAAATGCGCAAAAGCTGTGGCGCCTGTTATCTGGCGCTCTCTGGCAACTGTTGAAACGAACCTGTTTCTAACAGGTCGCGGGAAAATATTGCGAATGGTGGTTTGAAAAGCGTTACTTTAACTATGTGCGAGAATGAACAATGTATTTCTTAAATCACACAGCGTTTGATTCTTTTAAAAATAAACTCTCTTATGATGAGCCATTTAGAAGAATTTCGAGTCCAGAAGATCAGACATTCATGTCGTTATTAAAAATTTTATTGGCACATTTGTGTTCTAGGGGAAAGCTGGGTAAAGTGGCCACCCTAAGAAAAAAATTTTGTTTCATTTACCTCATTTGACAAATAAGCGTGTAGAATGTATATTATTAAACTATGTACATTCTAGAACCATAAAAAAGTTTTATTATTACCCAATACCTTGTTCTGTAGTAGAGTGGGCTGAAAGGACTGTCTGCAAAATGGCCATTTTGCCCAGTAGTTAGGGCAAAGTGGCCACAAGTGGATAAAAGATAAAAAAGACTCAAAGAACAAGTTTAGGACACTGGGAATAGAAAGTAATTGCAAAATGAAGAACGTAGCCCACACATTTACAGAATGAAATTTATTTAAATTTGAGAAAAAATATTCAAACTTACTAACAATTTACCAAATTATACAAAACGCTAATAGTTTTACTTTCCAAGTTACAGTGCACCATTTGTCATGAGATCAAAGTCAAATTAGGGTCATAAGCCACTTATCTCTACAATATTCACACACAAACACGTCGTCGTCATCTTCATCACATCCGGCACATTCTTCATGAGCCCACAGCTTGCAATCAGAGCATCTAATCCAACCTTCATTGTCTTTAGATTTAGAGAAAGCCTCTTTACAATAAAAACATTCAGTGTCCTTATCTTCCTCGCTGTATTCTCCAAAAAGCTGCTTTTTGCACTTTACTCCTAGCTTTCCTATTTGCACTTTTGCTTTGTTATTAGGCCTTTTTATTTCAACAGGTGGTTTAGACATGCTAGTCATTTCTTCTTTTTCTACAGCGTATGTTCTTTTCTCGATTTGTTTTTTCTTCTGCGCCTTATCTTCTAACAGCTCAGTTTCGTAAGGGCTAGAGATTATTATCGTTGCCCGACCCCTTCTTTCCCCTTTCTTTCTTTGTTGTTGCTGCTGCTGCTGGCCTAATTTTAAATTTGGTAAAGGTAGGCCTAAAATATCTTTTGGGCTTACTGCAAAAGATATTGACGGTGTTAGCTTCTCATTTGCGTCAGCCATTGTTATTGCCACTCGCTTCTCCTTCCTGCACAGCTTCATTTTCATTAGTAGGATTATCAACTGCTTCTTCACTATTTGCTGCTACAACATCAAATTCATTATCTTCAATTTGCATAGGCCTATTAACAATGTCTTTAACACATTCACTTCCTTTGTTTGTCTCATTTACTGTGTCCCTTCTATTATCATTTAAGTTTTCACCACAGATCATGCCTATGTCCGATATGCACACCTCTGCAGCAACGAAATCTGCATCTGAAAATATATACGGGTCCAAAGGGACAATCCCACATTTACGAAATCCATTTACCGCTGTATACAGTACTGCTGCCAGCAGAAATGCCTCTCCAAGAAGCTTACTGATTTGGAATTGTTTTATTACCCTTCCTGGGTTGTTTCAGAGAAACATTTCACAAGCTGTGGCATAGAATGTTTTGAAAGGTGCCATAAATGATACATCTAGAGGTTGTAGTTTGTGGCTACAATGTGGTGGTAAACACACTACAGTTGTGTGATTTTCTCTGGCTTTTTCTATTAAGTCTATATTTTTTGTGCGGATGGCGTGTCCATCCAGGATAAGTAGGGCTGGATCGTCAGCCGCAGGTTTTGTGTAATTCAAGAAATGATCAAACCATTTCATGAAAATATCCATCTGCATCCATCCACTATGATGGCAGGCAAATTCGGTTCCTGGAAGAGCACCATCTTGAAGTTCAACTATCATTCTTTGTCTGGGAAATATCACAAAGGGTGGAATGAATGTCCCCACTGCAGACATGCATATGGCTACTGTTGAAAGCAAACTTTTTTCTGCTGACATAACAGCACCAACTTGGCGTCTGCCTTTACAAGAGAAGACTTTGAAATTTCTAGACTGAACTGTCATTAGACCAGTTTTGTCAACATTGTAGATTCTATGAGCAGGGTAAAAAGAGTTTTTCTTGCATTTCCTGGAGAAATTTGAAAAATCTTCGCACATTAGCTTTATTAAAGCCCTGAGCCCTGGCCATTGAAGTGGATTCTGGTTTCCTAAGGCTTACGTTTGCATGTCTTTTCCAAAACTGTGCCACCCAGTCCTTGCCTGCCATCCTTTTTTCTTTATTAAATGGGTGTGGTAGATAATTCCGCTCCGCAAGTTGAAATGCCAAGTGTCGTAAATCAGTTGCTGATATGACATAATATCGTCATTCCATGTCAAAAATATGGCTACCAAGTTCTTCTTCTTGCTTTTCGTTGAAAACACATCTAAAGTTTCCAAGAAGCTTCTGATTTTCAATAGCATCACAGTTTTTCTTCTGGAATCTTCGTTTAAGTGTGTTTCTTGGAACACTGAACTGTATGGCTGCTGTTGCAAAGGGCATCTTTTCTTTTCTTACAGCTTCCAGTGCCTGTTGCATAGCCTGGGATTCCCACGATTGTTGCTGTGATTTTCTCAAATAATTTGACGGCATCTTAGCACATTCCTGTAATAATAGAATATACGTTTCAAAACTCGGTTAATATATTAAAGCTTTAGTATACCTACGTATTTTCAGACAGACTATTTTCTTATTATCAATCGGTTGTTTTAAAATACAGGGTGGCGCACGAAATGTGTTACCATTTCGTTTTTGAATATAAACGTTATTGTCAATACAATCTGAAAGGAACATATACTACAAAGAAGAGCCGTTCATGGAGATTTGTTCTAACTCAGCACATGCTCAATATGTCCACCATTTCGCTTCCTAACTTACTTCAAACGAACACTGTAGTTCGTGATTACCCTACGGCACATGTCTTTCGTAATTTCACTGTAAGCTTCAAGAATAAGTCTTCCGAGCTTTTAATGAATGAAAAAAAAATTAATTAAATATATAAAGAAATTATTTTGTTTTCAAATGTTACCTTTTTTAAATTGTTTTTGTTATTTGCTCTTTCTTTCTTTCTGTACGTACGAACTTTGTTGTAGATTCTCTTATTTACGTGTGGTAATAAAAATCCATTTGGTCAGAATTAAGTACATTTAAAATTGCGTGAACTTAGTCAACCCTCTCATGCTGATAAATTCATATTAACTGATTAAGAATATTTAGTTGAGAATTATATCTTTTACATAATTCGGCCTTGGCACACATTTTCTAAATGCAGTGGTTTTTTTTTTAAATATTTATTTACTGAATGTTTTCCCGGCGTTAGCTATGGAACACAAGACTGTCTCTATTAGCAGAGAGTGGTTAAATATTGCCAAGCCGACGTTTAATTATGTGGGTTTTAAGGGAGAGGGTAAGGAGTCATTCCAATCCTGGGAGCGGAAAGACTTACCTTAGGGGGAAAAAAGGACGGATATACACTCGCACACACACACACATATCCATCCACACATATACAGACACAAGCAGACATATTTAAAGACAAAGAGTTTGGGCAGAGATGTCAGTCGAGGCGGAAGTGCAGAGGCAAAGATGTTGAATGACAGGTGAGGTATGAGTGGCGGCAACTTGAAATTAGCGGAGATTGAGGCCTGGTGGGTAACGGGAAGAGAGGATATATTGAAGAGCAAGTTCCCATCTCCGGAGTTCGGATAGGTTGGTGTTGGTGGGAAGTATACAGATAACCCGGACAGTGTAACACTGTGCCAAGATGTGCTGGCCGTGCACCAAGGCATGTTTAGCCACAGGGTGATACTCATTACCAACAAACGCTGTCTGCCTGTGTCTGACCTGCCTACACTGTGAAGCTTTCTATGTGGGAATGACCAGCAACAAACTGTCCATTCGCATGAATGGACACAGGCAGACAGTGTTTGTTGGTAATGAGGATCACCCTGTGGCTAAACATGCCTTGGTGCACGGCCAGTACATCTTGGCACAGTGTTACACCGTCCGGGTCATCTGGATACTTCCCACTAACACCAACCTGTCAGAACTCCGGAGATGGGAACTTGCCATTCAGTATATCCTCTCCTCTCGTTATCTCAAAAAATCTACCCCCAAAATGCAGGCTACCTTTAAACCCTTTACTACCAGGAATGAGCACACTATGGCTTCTCCCCCTATATACATCTCTACCCGCACTTGGAGTTTAATTATTTGTCGCTGTGCACTGATGGCTCCAGTGACTTTGCAATTGTTCACAGGAAAAGTCAGCATACGCTTTTCTTTCCCCAGTACTCTGAATAAGTCCATACTCATGACACTGACAGTAGCACCTGTATCTACGATTGCTTGCACATCAATATTGTTAATTTTGATCTCTATTATCGCTTGTACTTTGTCTTTGTGTTCCTTTATGCACGTGGGTGGTTCAGTGTTATTAATTCATGTCCCATCTGTACCCCGTCATTATACCTGAGGATACAGATTCTCGATGTTTTGTTCTGTGTCGGGCTGCTCTCACTCCAAACCTCAGCCGACGATGGAGAGCGTATCTCGGCTGAATCTAGTTTGTTGGATTATTACAGGTGGATGGGTGTGGCTGCTCTGTCTCGCTGACCTCCACTATGTGTAAGTTGTGTTGCGTCGGTCGCCACGATTGCGCAATTGGCGCATTTTGTGGTGGCGGTCGGTTATTGTCATATCCTTCACTGTTTTGCCGGTCCGGACTGGGCCTCTGGTTCTGTGACCAAGTTCGGTTTGCATCGTTATAGGTATTAGTGTTCCACGGCCCCCTGGCATTTTTCCATCTACTATTGCTTGGTGGGCCTGTTTCATATCGGTCATCGGACCTCCTTTTCCGGTCATTATTCACCGGCGGACTATTGCCGTTCCGGTCTCTACCTCTATTCCCGTTTTGTACATAATCTTGTCTCCTATTGTTACCTCCGCCGTTTCCATTATTTGGTGGAGGTGTGTTATTTCGACCAGTTCTGTAACCGTTTCCATTACTTCTAGCCTGTTCAGAGGCTGCCTTAACATCCTCCTGAATCAGGTCAATTGAGTCCAGAACAGACAAGAAATGTTCCATGTCGTTCTCCGGTACGTATATAAGTTTTTCCTTTACATGTATCGGCAAGTGTGATTTCAAAAGTCTGATCAAATTCCGGGATGAAATCTGCTCGTCCCAGTAACGGGTCTTATTAATGTATTTCTCAAAATATTTTCGCAAATTGCCTAATCGTGGAGAATACGGCTCTGGATTATATACCTCCTTCCGTAATCTCTCCTGCATACATGTTGACCAACATTTGGCCAAGAATGCTTTTTCAAATTGCTCATATGTGTCGCAACTGTCAGCTGCTTCGGTTGCCCATAATGCAGCATCACCTTGTATGTAAGACATAACGAATTGTATTTTCTGTGTATGACTCCAAACGCTAGGCAAAATGTTTCTAAATCCCTTGATAAATACTACAGGGTGAACAGATTTCTTCTCCATTGTAAAGATCTGAAACTGTCGGTTTTTAATCAGGCTTTCTTCAATCACTATTTTGGAGTGACATTTGTTTGTTTCGCTAACATTGGTTGCCTGTTCTGTCTCGCAGTCGCAATTTTTCACTGCTGTACTTATATGCATATCATTGTTGGATCTGGCTGGCGTGACACACGCCTGTGCGTCGCTGTGCAGCAAGCTGTTTTCCAGCTCCGCAAGACGACGGTTGACATTCCGCTGCCACAGCGGAATGTCAGTGTGCACCGCCTTTTTTAGGTCCTGCACTTCCGCATTGGAGCCCAAGTCTTTGGCCTCAATCGCGGCGTGCACCTTCTCGTCTATTTTTTTATAAATTGGTTTTCAATTTTGTACACTTGTTCGGACATTTTCTGCTCAATTGCTTAACTTTCTGTACTTATATGCATATCATTGTTGGATCTGGCTGGCGTGACACACGCCTGTGCGTCGCCGTGCAGCAAGCTGTTTTCCAGCTCCGCAAGACGACGGTTGACATTCCGCTGCCACAGCGGAATGTCAGTGTGCACCGCCTTTTTTAGGTCCTGCACTTCCGCATTGGAGCCCAAGTCTTTGGCCTCAATCGCGGCGTGCACCTTCTCGTCTATTTTTTTATAAATTGGTTTTCAATTTTGTACACTTGTTCGGACATTTTCTGCTCAATTGCTTGACTTGCTGTACTTATATGCATATCATTGTTGGATCTGGCTGGCGTGACACACGCCTGTGCGTCGCCGTGCAGCAAGCTGTTTTCCAGCTCCGCAAGACGACGGTTGACATTCCGCTGCCACAGCGGAATGTCAGTGTGCACCGCCTTTTTTAGGTCCTGCACTTCCGCATTGGAGCCCAAGTCTTTGGCCTCAATCGCGGCGTGCACCTTCTCGTCTATTTTTTTATAAATTGGTTTTCAATTTTGTACACTTGTTCGGACATTTTCTGCTCAATTGCTTGACTTGCTGTACTTATATGCATATCATTGTTGGATCTGGCTGGCGTGACACACGCCTGTGCGTCGCCGTGCAGCAAGCTGTTTTCCAGCTCCGCAAGACGACGGTTGACATTCCGCTGCCACAGCGGAATGTCAGTGTGCACCGCCTTTTTTAGGTCCTGCACTTCCGCATTGGAGCCCAAGTCTTTGGCCTCAATCGCGGCGTGCACCTTCTCGTCTATTTTTTTATAAATTGGTTTTCAATTTTGTACACTTGTTCGGACATTTTCTGCTCAATTGCTTGACTTGCTGTACTTATATGCATATCATTGTTGGATCTGGCTGGCGTGACACACGCCTGTGCGTCGCCGTGCAGCAAGCTGTTTTCCAGCTCCGCAAGACGACGGTTGACATTCCGCTGCCACAGCGGAATGTCAGTGTGCACCGCCTTTTTTAGGTCCTGCACTTCCGCATTGGAGCCCAAGTCTTTGGCCTCAATCGCGGCGTGCACCTTCTCGTCTATTTTTTTTATAAATTGGTTTTCAATTTTGTACACTTGTTCGGACATTTTCTGCTCAATTGCTTGACTTGTGTCAATTTCTAATTGTTCTATCCTGTTAGCCAGTACACTGATTTCACCCACGATACTGACGTTAGCCACTTGGATATTATCTACTCTTTCGCTCAGTTCTTGCACCGCTTTTGGTATGGTTTCATAGTTTTGTCTCAAACCAACAATCTCACTTTGCATAGCTTCCAAAGATTGCATTAACTGCAAGTCTCTCTCATGCTGGCGTCGATCACGCTCTGCTTGTTTAGCATCACGTTCTCTTTCGCGTTCTGCTTGCATACGTGCAAATTCAGCTGCCAATCTCTGGTCACGCTTTGCTTGTTCATGCACAAACATAGCTTGGAAATTGAGCATGCGCTCGAACATAACTCTTAATGATTGCACTTCTGACATCTCACCACTCTCTGATCCGTGTCTAGTGCTTGTAGGTGGCACAGTATTTCTACTTTCAACTGAATCACTGGCTGGCAGTGGCAACATTTCTTGCCCTTCTGCCCCCAGATTCTCACATTGTACTTCCTGAACTACGCCACTAACATTACTTTGTGCTTCACTTTCTAACTCGGTATCACTGCTTGCTAACTGTTGTTCATTAACCATGTTTATATCTTTCTGACTACGCAAACTAACCATAGTCAACAAAAGAAACAAAATTTGAACTAAATATCCTAACACTCAGGTTTCACTGACATAATCACACAAGAAATGGTCATTTGTTGAAACACACTTATTATATACTACAATGACTAACTACTCAAATGTCCTGTTATTTTTAAAAAAAGAACACTAACAACAAGACCACCAGTAATGATCCGAGAACACTGCACTGAGGCTACTTTACTACCCACAGGACAACTACACTGTAGCTTTACCTTTTGGTGATCTATCTTGGGTGCAGCTGCCCCCTGGTATTGCGGTAGGTAATAAATTTTTCGATATAATGAGCTCTCTTCTTCAGCTTGCCTCTGGGTATATAGTGTTCTCATGCAAAAAAATCATATACAGGTATTACCACACAATATTGGTTAGGCAATACATACAATACATGAAAAAAATATTAATTGATCTCCAACAAAGTTCGACTACAATAATTCCCTAGTTATCTCATGGGTATTTTGTGGCCACTGCATATTCGGGGCCCCACGTTGGGCGCCAATTTAATGAAATTAAAAAAAAAAAAGTTAATGAAATGTTTTTGTTTTCAAATGTTACCTTTTTTAAATTGTTTTTGTTATTTGCTCTTTCTTTCTATACGTGTGGTAATAAAAATCCATTTGGACAGAATTAAGAACATTTAAAATTGCGTGAACTTAGTCAACCCTCTCATGCTGATAAATTCATATTAACTGATTAAGAATATTTAGTTGAGAATTATATCTTTTACATAATTCGGCCTTGGCACACATTTTCTAAATGCAGCGGGGTTTTTTTTTTCAAATATTTATTTACTGAATGTTTTCCCAGCATTAGCTATGGAACACAAGGCTGTCTCTATTAGCAGAGAGTGGTGAAATATTGCCAAGCCGACGTTTAATTATCATTGATAAAACACACTTCACTATACATTTAAGTTATTTGAAAGAACCAACAAATTGTTAAATTTCAACGTTAACTATCCGCCTATGAATGCACAAATGTGAAACTAGTAGTAAATTCCGTCAGTCTCTGGATCGCTGTAAAAGAAAAACATTTTCTTAATTCACTGCTAATTTTTATCTGCTCCCGATTTACGGGTTTGGTTAATTTTTCTTAGCGGAACAATTTTTTAAATGTACCGCCGCTGCAAATCGTTCGGTCGCGGCACAGCCCAGCAACACCAGCGATAGCGATAATTGCTAAAAATGCTGAAAATTCTTTAAAGAAATATTATAGATGACATGGGCAAGCTAATTTACATTAGTAATACACACTTTTGATAAATTATTATGTATTTAGACCACAACAATAATTCAACTTACATAAGTTTGTAATTTTTCCTCTAATGGCGGCTAACTCTAGATACAGACAGATGAAGTCTACCCATTCATAAAATGCTACGTCACAGGTTCCTCTCTCTCTCTCAGCTCTCGAGGAAGACGACAAAGAATGCACCCTATGTATTCCTATTTATATCAGTATCAACCGTCAATGTCTCTTTGCAATCTGCGGCTGTATTTTACATTTTTCTTATCGCAGATATTGACACATTTCGTAATTACATTATGAGTATAGAAATATTACAATCATAAATACATCGAGAATATTACTACAGAAAATATTACAATAATAACGAATGTCCTTTACACAAAATTAAATAATATTTTTTGTTAGATAATTACAGTATACACAAATTGCTTCATAGCGGCGTATATAGTACAATTAAATTTTAGTTTATTAATAGTGTGTGTGTTGCCAGGGAACGTTACAAGCTCCATTAAATTCCACAGCTTCTTGTTACTGCCTTGCCTTTCAACACGCAGTGGTTCATGCAAGATGGAGCAATGCTACATACTGCAAACACTGTGTTGGAGCTTTTACGGGAGCATTTTGACATGGGGATCATTTCACTCAGGTTTCCAGGTCGCTTCAATGACGGACAAAATTGGCCCCCAATAGTCCAGACCTCAATCCATGTGACTTTTTTCTTTGGGGGTACCTAAAGGAAAAAATTTTCCCGAAACGTCCATATGATTTAATGGAGCTCAGAAAACTTATTCTTCAAGCCTACAGTGAAATTACGGAAGACGTGCCGTAGAGTAATCACTAACTTCAGTGTTCGTTTGAAGTAAGTTAAGAAACTAAATGGTGGACATATTGAGCATGTGCTGAGTCAGAACAAGTCTCCATGGACGGCTTTTCGTTGTAGTATACGTTCCTTTCAGATTGTATTTACAATAAAGTTTATATTCAAAAACAAAATGGTAACACATTTCGTGCACCACCCTGTAGATAGCCTAAGCAAGTTATTGAAAGTATGTTAGGGCAAAGTGACCACTTGGCTGCTTTGCCCTGCCAGACGACTGGCCACTTCGCCTGACTGGACGAAATTACACTGATTGTTGTCTGAAAACGACAATACGTAACTACCAAATACATAAATATATAGTTCCCAAGGTTAAAATATAACGTTTTACCAGCACTATAGCAATTAAATGTTGCAGTGCATACATTGTAAATATACGCAATTGAACTGGTCACTACTTTCCATCAGACGTATAGAAAAAACAACTGCAGACGAGTGCATCCATCTATCTCCACAAGACTCGCTGGCAATACCAAAGAAGTCTCTTGGAATAATTTTAAGTGTTCTCCACTAGGCTGCAGCACTCTCGAAGGGAATAAAAGCAATTGGCTACTTTACCCACTCTGCTCACTATAGCCGCCCATACCCTATAGCTTAAAGTGTAACATGCGAAGAAAAGATCAACATTGTATGTAAAAGCTTAGCTTCTCTTGCAGCTTATTAACTTTAGAGACCAATATCCTATGTGAAAGCAAAGCTTTTCTTGTACCAACATTATGTACATTAACTTAAACCATTAACTTTTCCTGTTTGTGTGTTCGCGCTACTTAACAATGATGTTGCTATTGGCTGACTACATCACGTGTCCTATGCTCTGAATTAGAGATGGGCAAACTGAAACAAGTAACTGTTTCGAAACAAATGAAACAGTACAATGTAATGTTTCGATACGCTGTTTCGAAACAGTGAAACAGTTTGTGTGTTGTAATCTAATAAACCTAGACATTTTATCATCTTGAATGTCTACTGTATAGGTATGTCCATATAAACCCAAATGAGGTGCGAGAGCGCTAATCATAACGCAGAAAGTATGAAACTATCACTTAGGCGTCTTGGCAGTTTCGTATTTCATGCTGCAAATGCGCTGCTTTCGTGTCGTGTGACTTTCATACTTTTCAATTGGCTGAGGACAGCCATAGCTGAAGACAGAAGAACCGCCACGAACGGAACTGGAGGTGGGAGCGAACTGCAGAAACAACGGATATGGTACTGGGATTCCCACATTCTGCTAGTATGGGAATATACCCATCCTGCTAATTTCCATGCACACAAAGGGAATCATTGTGGATAATAGGCACAGTGACTATATACTCACAAATAATGCCAAATAATTCGAATAAATAACAAAATATAACAGAAAAATTTTTGTCCTTCAAGGTGTTTCGAACCGTAACTGTAAATTCACCATGCTTCCCAGCCCTTCCCGTTCACCATTACACTATCAGTGATATGCCAAACAGATTGCTTGCAATTATACCTACATTAAACTTACGTATATGTATAATAACTGTCACTCTACGCCTTTTTTTATGCAAAATGTTCTAGGCTTACTTGCGTTTCTTAGTATGATACAGAGAAATGTATGTTATAAAAAAAGTGTAATTTAACTGAATGATTTTCACATATTTATTATTTTGAATGTGAATAGTATGCGTTGTTTTATTGTTTGGTCAATGTTTATAAAAACAAATGTTACGCCATTTCGGAATAGGACAGTCATCTAGAAACGAAGCTTTATTTTCGGATACTTTAAGCTTCATGCTATTGCTTGTCAAAACGATTTCGACACTCTTGAAAGTGTTTCACGAAGTGGTATGTTGTGTTTCAGTACCTGTGCCGAGCCCGAATCTCGTCCGACACAGGGCGGAATGAAACATCACTGTTTCGATACAATCAGTCCGTTCCAAGCACAGGTGGACTGAAACAGCTTTATTTTGAAACAACGATACAGTTTCTGTGTCTAGTTCGAGATCGAATCTGGTCCGGATATCCGAGACAGGGGCGGAATGAAACACCACTGTTTCGAAACAGTGAACCACAGCCGTTCCGAAACACTGAAACAGTTCCACGTATCGATACACTGTATCGAAACATAGAAACAGTGGCCAAGTCTAACAGGCGTCTAAAGCTAGCGAAATGAGGGATGCTCAACTACCGGACCTACCGATAGATGGCTCTAGCGCGTGCCGGCAAGACGTTGTATAATGAAGTGTCCGCCATATCTGAATTTGGCAAACAAACGAAGTGTCAAAACACGGATGAAAATGTTTTTCGTTCTGCGCCCTCATAAGTATTTTATATTGGATGTTCTAGATATCTACACATCAACATAATGAAGTGTTTCTAATCTAGCGAGAAAAAACAGTGACAGTTCTGCTATGAAATTCCTAAATTCGAGTGTGTTTTGAAAGTTTGACAAGCGGACCTATAAATTGTTTACCATTTTATGAGTGCTTTACTTATTTGCCCGTTTTAAAACACTATTTAAGATTCAATGGAGGTCAACAAATTACCTTACTTGCCGAAACTTTTAACTACTGGTATAATTCGGAAAATCAAGTGTGGACAACAGTGAAGACGTCTCTTGAAAAAAAGTTGACGTCGTTTGCTGAGGGGTATCTTTACTGACAACAGAAATTACAACTGAACTATTAAAGTATTACTTACGTATAAACAGAAAAAAATGTTATTTTTCTTTATCTGAAGTGATGCATTGCCATGCTGACACTGTAATTGCAACATGCACTTACGAATTTGGCTCTCCCTTTGATCAGTAATTTAAATGCCATGATTTTATTAACGCCTGTACATGACACGGTGTATTTAAACTGAGTGATATGGTAGAAGCACCAGTATTTAACAGTGCTTCAGTCTTTGATACGAGACAAGAAATACATTTGAATGAGATAAACTCAAAGCCCAACATTAAGGCTCCTCTTAAATGCATGACTTGTATTGGACTGATCCATGATGATGTAGGGAGTGAAGGAAGTTGTTGAAAATAACCTCGATCACAGCTGTTAATTTTAAGGTTGGCGTGTCTTAAAACTGTAATTTTCCAGTCTGACACCCAAACAAATTTCAAATTGAATTCAAAACATGTCAGTGAGCAAAATTAATTACACTTTGACTTGCAACCACAGAATTCTATTTCTGTGAATCTTGGTTCCAGTCTTTGACATGGTGTCAATCACTGGAATGAGTGGTTGTCAGTATACGGCCCAAGCAAAAAACAAACCTGAAAGTGAAAGCTGCAGAAGCTGGCCAGACAGGCACCCCAATGGCTGCTACAATCTGTGTGAGACAAGGGTGACATTATATTGCAAATTTATTGTAAAAAATTCCATATTGTCTGAATTTGTCCTATACTGACAGGACAATCTAGTCCAGTCGATTTTCTTATCTGCAAAAGTACACTAGCCAATACCAGTGGCACAAAGGTAGTGCCACATTACAAACTATCTGGTAACAACAGAAGTATTAGTGGACGATGTACAGTAAATAATATGTAATAATCTGAGAAATTCAAAATTGGTTTGAAGAAATAGGACAGTATTGGGAAAGAGAGTAACATTTTGAAAATAACAAATGACGCAAGTAGAGTTCTCAGTTATGAAAGCTCGCTTAAATTTTTTTCCCCTCTCTCTCTTTTCGATTATCAAGGGAAAAATGTGATAACATAAAAGTGCAAGAAAGTTGTGTACAATGTTGGAAATGATGAAAAAGAAAATCTCACTATGCTTCCTCCTCCATGTGAAGAGTATTCCTGTAATAATAGCTAATAGCATACCAAGAACATGAGGGTGTCACAGTGGAGATCTGTTTTGTGGTACAGACACCTGATACAACTATTCCACAACAAAACGTACTTTCAGTAGGTGTGGTACCAGTGCACTCCCACAGGATAACAGAATATTATGTACTCCAGGAATCACATTGGGTACACCACATACAGCATAAATTGTACAGCAACTACAATGCTTTGTGAGCAAGTAATAATAGTATCTTTAATTTTAACATAACTCTTGACTCCCATAATTATCTGCTTATACGTGTGCTTGTACTACAGGTTATTGGTAAAGCAAATACTAATTGAATACGTCTTCACACTTTTAATACTTAGCAGAAATTCTGAAAAAAGTAAATTGTTTTATTACTGTATCACCTCTATGGCGAATTAAGAGGTACTGACTGGTTTCTTTGAACGTTTAATAGAAGCCTTCTTTTTTACCTGCTATTGATTACGAGCCATTCCAAGTTCTGTACAGAACAATCTCTCGCATTTTTCATGAGGTTTGTTATTCTGTACACTAATATTTCTTCTTCTAAATGGTAAATAATGCATTCAGACAGTGCTGGTATTAAAGGTAATTCATGAAATAAATTATATTTAAGCCAGAAAATTAAAGGTTCCACATGGCACATGAAAAGTACCTTGCTACACACATGTATGTACAGATTCCAAAATGTCTGTGAATTTGAGTTACAAACTTTTTTAAATAGAAATATGAAGATCACAATACTTTGGGTCTGCAATAATTCAAACGTAAAATACTTTAGTTCCCTATGGGAAACTTTGTTCTTTATGTGACTCGTGCAACTGCTTTCACTCTTAATGGAAAACTAAATGGTTTATGTTAAAGTTAACAAGCAAAAAGTGTAACCATTGTTACATAATTTCTGTGAAGTAAGATTCCTTAATGTTATTTCCTTCCTTTGTCATCATAACTCGATAATTTCAGTTCCGTATGGGACATAAGAACTAACAAAATGAAATGCTTTTATTACTATGACCAAACAAAATCTTTTTAACATGTAGTACACAGTTCAAATCAGCAAAAAGTGTAACCGTATAATTAAGGTAAATGTTGATGAGAATTAGGCATGTAACATGAATACTGAAATTTCCTAGATTTCCACGTGTACCTGTAATCACTGTATTCTGTACTTTGTAAGGCTAGAAAGATAATTCTATATGATTATTTGCATTCTCTTCCCCCCCCCCCCCCCCCCCCCCATTCCTTTCCACAGGAAAATATAATAGAAAGACATCCTAACAAAATAAGGACAAAATTCAGAAAATTAGGTTTTGCCTGACTCAGGTCCCCTTATTCTAGAATGGTTATAAAGTAATAAGAATGCTTATGATCAACTGGAACATTGTGTTCATTATAGGAAGTATTAAAACAAGAATTAACAGAGTAACAATTTTATTGCTCTTATGTTGCAGAGTATCCAGAAACATTACTGTTTGAAACATAGGGCCACTGCATACTTCATTAGATCACACCCATCCTGTGATTAAACTGTTTTCTTAAAGTGAAAAATTCAAGTTAACATAGTTATTGAGGGACATATTTTCTCACACTGAAAGCCATCTGTCAAATAAGTCTCAGCACATTTTTTTCATTAATTTCACAAAAATCACCCGTTTTTAATGCAAGTGCATATTTTGTAACACCAAACATCTTAAAATAAGCTTGTATAATAAACAATTATAATTTTGTTACAATATCTACACAGGATGTAAAGACTTAATTTTACTTCAATGTGATTCATCTTTTGAAGTTCATCATTACACAACAACAAATCTATGGACAAAATAGTTTTAAAAAATCTGTCAAAATGTCGCACCCATCTGCATGGAATGTCCCATTACATAATTTTTCCAATTTGAGCACTATACATGATTAAACAATATGAGTTTATTTAACTTCTGCCTTATACTTGATTTGTTGTTTAAAATAAATTTTCTCAGCAGGCTTTTTTTCCACATGTTTTTAAGCGTATGCAGGAGTATAGGGATGCAATCTTACAAACAAGTTGAGTCTGATGTAAGTCCTCAATCCTAATTTCATAACGGTAATCATGAAGAGCAGGAAATGGGTAATCTACAAATTTATTTTTAATGTTAGCAAATACTTCAAAGGAGATTCAACACGAAGCATACTTGTCAGAGCTATGTGCCTTACTGATTGCACATTGAAAATTATCCCAAAAGCAAAAATATTTCTTGCATGGAGCAGCAATGGAACACCAATGATTTTTAAGCTTTTGATATAATTTTCAGTGTGTCTGAAAATACCAACGTGTTGACTGGGTGTTGTGTGATGTCCTTAGGTTAGTTAAGTTTAAGTAGTTCTAAGTTCTAGGGGACTGTTGACCATAATTGTTAAGTTCCATAGTGCTCAGAGCCATTTGAACCATTTTTTTTAATTTAATTTTTTTTTTTTTTTTTTTTTTAATACCAAGCCAATAAGATTTGTTGTCAAGTCTCAGGGGGCTCTTATACCCTTTACCTAATGGATTTCTGGAGTTCAGAATATCAATAATCCTATCAATATTATACAAAAATTCTACTGTTGCTTCACTTCCTTTAATATTTGGATCACCAACCCTCCTCAAACACTCTATACTATCTGTCACACTAGAACTCAGCCTGTGGAACTAATGAAACATTCATTTTTCTATTTACATAACTTATATGTTGTCCTGATAGTTTGTTGGCAAATGTCATACCTTCTTCTTGTTGTACCTTGTTCAATTGCTCAACGAAAGGCCATCTAATAGTGCCAGTTGGAGATGATGTACCTTGTTCAATTGCTCAACGAAATGCCATCTAATAATGCCAGTTGGAGACTCAATAGCAGATACTTCTGCTAGAGCATTTCTGGCAAACTTAATCATATGACATGCCCAAGATACAATAAACATTGTAGCTCTTATAATCACCCTTGGAAAAATTTAAAGTACAGCCAAGTGTACGTAAAGTGCTTATATTTACCTTGCAGCCATCACATGTAACACACCAAACCCTAATGCCAGAACTATGCAGCCTCTCTAAAGCGGATTTTATCAGTGTGGCCTGATTATTTGCCTGTACACCGTTGATAAAGAAATATGCAATCGGGCATATAAATTTGCCTTTAATAGAGACAAGCATGAAAACCAGAGCCTCAGATGCCTCTATTACTTCTTTTGACTGAGGCACTTCCCCACCAAACTCTAAAAAACCTGTGTATTGCTTAGTTCCTTGGTCCCAAACTACTTGCTTCCTAAGTGCCACACTGTCTACAATTAGACATGAATTGCTGAACTGGTCCCTTACAATTGGGTTCGAATCAATGTAGGCCTACTTAAAAACATCTTTTAAGAAGCCAGTTTCACAGTCGACACTTGCCCCCCTTTTGGGAATCAATGATTTATGGGTCAGAGGCATTAATTTTTGCAGGTATTCATATGCTGCTGGTGAATAAAAGTACACAGTCATCGCAAACATTTTCACATTTGTTGTGTATCTATTACCCTTTGACGAGAGAGAGTTGTCCACAAAATTGCACACTAATTCCACTTATGTAACTATTCAGGAAGATGCCCCTTCTCCTTCAATGAACTTATGATGTCATCCATGGAAAACACTTTCTTCTCTCTTCTTCGAAGTTTTTCACGGACACACTTCAGTTTACGTTTTAATTCGTGCACAATGTCTGAGAAAAAATTGCAAGTTTCGGTCGCTTGTCTTCCATTTCTACTTTCGGCTGTATACCACAATCAATTACTTGAGAACCAACTGCACTCTGAAATAAAGAAACAATTTCGTTATATATGATTGAAATAACTCAAGGCTTGATGAAAAAATATTATAAGAAAACTTTGGGGGTGTGAAAACATCCTTATACTAACGATTTCGACACAATTCGTAGCTTCTGCATTGGATAAATGGGACATGCTTTCCACGGAAGAATTCTCATTGACAACATTCTCCACGCAATCAGTAGCTTCTGCAGAGGGCAAATAAAGCACGGATTCCAGGACAGAACGCTAAAAACAAAAATATGGAACTGTATTACAACTTTGCGTAGACCTATGTAGCCCATCTGTGTCCGTACGAAATAAATTCACAAAAGTCAAAACCACACACATAGCAAGGAAATTAATTAGCTACCTCAAATGGAGAAGCATCGTAGTCACTCAAAATCCTAAAATGTCGTCGTGGCTGCTTATTTGGTGGCATCAAATGTGTCGGAAAGTCAGAAATTGATGGCACTGCTTCGGATCTGAGACGTTTCTTCCACGTTCCAGGGCTCACTACGTAATCTTCTTGTGGGAAAAGGTTTCCGCAAAGAAAACTGCAAGACTTAGGTTTAAAATCTTTCCGCTTCACGGAAGTAATCCACTTCTTTAGCAGCTCTGGGTGCTTTAGAGGAAACCTGTTCAAAAACATCGAATTAGCAAACGCACTAAGTCTGTATTGTTGGCGTATTGTATCGGCAGTCTTATCACCTGTGAAATGGTAAGTCACTTTCCTTACTCCATCGCTTCGCACAATTGAAAGCGGAACAAGAAATCACCATTTCGATAATCCTTAATTCCTTATACACCGTACAGACCGAGAGAAACTTCTTGGCAAATTCAAATATGGCGGGCAATACAGACGATAGTAATCAGCTGGTAGAGCCATCTATCGGTAGGTCCGGTAGTTGAGCATCCCTCATTTCGCTAGCTTTAGACGCCTGTCCAAGTCTACTCTGAATAACTGTTGTCTTCGGGACTTCGGCTGACGAGTTCACAATTCACATGACTGGCTTACAAAAGTGCGTCGCACTCTCGATTTCAATGCTTCGGAAAGTAACATGTTGTGTTTGCTAGAATTCGAATTTATACCCTCTTAATACGTAAATATGCAGCGTTCATGTAGCTTCAATCAAAGATCTTTATTAAACGTGTTTTTTTCTCTGAGTTTAGTTTTCTACAATGCCAGGAAATTGTACGCCTGTGTTTAAAACCATAACCAGTCAAAGGATAAGTTTTTAACATGGAAAAGGTGTGTTTTCACCCGGGAGAAAGTGTATTTTTAACTGGGAGATCCGGGAAAAATCCGGGATTTTTTTCTTTGCCCGTGTATACACCCTGGTCTGTGAAAATATCTACGCCCGAAGCATACAGTTACCACCTTCATACCTTAGCAAAAGACCTGGCCGAGAAAATTCTGGCCGTATGCAAAATTGTTAAGCATGTCGAAGGCTTTTAGATTAGATTAGATTAGATTTACTTTCATTCCAATTGATCCGTAGTGAGGAGGTCCTCCTGGATGTGGAACATGTCAGAAAAACAACAATACATGACAAATATTTACAACTAAAACAAATAAGCTAATGTACCATTCCACAGGTCCCAAGTGGAATGATCGTCATTTTTAATGAACACTAAGAGTCATTTTACAAATACTAATGCACTGAATTTAAAATAAAAAACGTTTTTTATTTATTTATAAGGTAATCCAGTTATTTGTTGACCCGTCTAGTGAAGCAGTTGAAGACAGCAAAACGAAACCAAAGTTTTAAAAGTCACATTTAGAAATTGTTCACACAGTAGGATCATACAAACATATCATCATATAGACTCCATTGTGGATGACACAGTAATAAGAATACCTGGCATAGAGAAACAACTGAAAGAATTGAAAACAAACTGGTCACCAGGTCCAACTGGAATACAAGTTCGGTTTTACAATGAGTACTCTACAGCATTGGCCCCTCACTTATATGCATTTACTGTGAATCTATCACCCAGCACAAAGTTACAAGTGACTTAAAGAAAGCGCAGGTGATACCTGCATGTAAGAAGGGTACAAGAATGGACCTGCAAAATTACAGACCAATATCCTTAACATCGGTTTGCAGGAGAATTCTTGAATACATTATGAATTCAAATACAATAAATTTCCTTGAGACAGAAAAGCTAGTGTGGATTTAGAAAGCATTGCTTGTGCAAAATTCAGATAGCCCTTTCCTGACATGATATCCTGCAAACTATGGATGAAGGATAACAGGCAGATTCCAAACTCCTCAATTTCCAGCAACTGTTTGACATAGTGCACCACTACAGACTGTTGATGAAAGTCCAAGCATACTGTTTAGGTTCCCACATATTATTGGCTCAAAGACTTTTTAAATAATAGAATCCAGTACGTTGTCCTCAAGGGTGTGTGTTCATTACAGAAAAGGGTATCATCAGAAGTGCTGCAGAGAAGTGGGATAGGGCACTCTCATTCTCTGTATACTCCAGACAGGATAGACAGGTTGCTACTTACTATATAAAAGACACATCAAGTTGCAGACAGGCACAATTAAAAGACACCTACATAGAGCTTTTGGCCACAGTCTTCATCAGTAAAAGAAAGACAAGCACACACCGCCAACTCCAGCATCTTAGGCTCGAATACAACTATCACGTGTGATGCAAGCAGTAATCTGGAATTTTGTGGTAAGTTCCTATGGAACCAAACCGCTGAAAGGACGTCATCAGTCCCTAGGCCTACACACTACTTAATCTAACTTTCACTAAAGCCCGTCTCACACGGAGCAAGGTTCGCCGCAAGTTTGCGAGATGGCGTGCATGCTCGCCGGCTTGCAGGGAAGGGAGCCGGCTATCTTCCATCTCGAAGCTCTCCCACGGTGCAAGATCGGCAGCTAGTTGTGTTGTGATTGGCTGCATGTTGTATTGAACGAAGATGGCTGCTTCAGGTACAGATGTTCAGAGCAAACTGCCATTATTTTGGTGCTAAACGATGCAGAAATGCATGCTAATGAGAGAAGAAGAAAGAAAGAATTGACGAAAAACTGTATTAAGAGGAGAAACGCTGGAAAAGGTGTGTTCTCCATGCTTCATAAAGAGTTGAGGTTAGTTCGCATAACACCTACTTTTGTTTGAAAAGTATCACCATTTCATTACTGTTTGACTTTATAAATATACCAATAATGACTGTTATATACGACTTTATTTTATAGGATAGAAGATCGTACATCCTTTGCAAATTTTATACGTATGGATATGGTCGAAGAAGACACACGTCACTTGCAACTCTTCCGAGTGCTTCTGCACGCAAGTGCTTATTATGGTAGTTTGCGCTTTTCATGATGTACAGACACTGTTCTTCCCTATAAGTACATATTAATGCTTTAATCGCTTCCTTGGACCACTGCGGTGCCATTATTTAATAATTATACGCACTTCGTACCACACCTCACAACAGCAGAAAAGCGACTATCAACAAAGGCTTCCCGCCCAAGCTTTCCGCGACTGACGTCACAAACGAAACGTCTCATGATTGGCCAATGCAGGTGGCACGCAGGGAACCTTACAAGAAAAATAGCACCGGACCTATCCTGGAAATCTTACAAGGTCCCCAGCAAGGTAGCCCGCTAGCAGACGACGGAGCCTGCAAGGTAGCCGTCGCCGTGTTGTGGAGTGTGCAGGGACTAGACTGCCAACAGGTGCAGTGTCTTGAGGTTGGGAGGCAGGGAGGTGGGAAAAAAAGATGGTTCAGGTAGTGAAGCACCAATCTGGATCCTTGCCTCCACCAACAGTTTTCCTGAACTACGCAGGTGGTTGTTATCCTTACAACATATTCACAGCTCTCTTAATTATCTCGGCCTCAACCTACACTAACATACTGTTCCCACACCCTCAACCCAACAGTTCCCACCCCCCTTCGTCCCATCATCTTCTCCCCACTCTCATCTTCCACCCTGTTTATTTGCTGGCCTCTGACAATGCATCTGCCCATATTTCTCCACTCCTCTCCTTTTTTCTCCCACCTTCCTGCCCCAAAACCTCCTGACATTGCACCTGTTGGCAGTCTAGTGCCTCCACACTCCACCTGACAGTGTTCGTCTCTCTCTCTCCCCACTCCTACACTACTATCCCTTCCCCGCCCCTCCAGATTGCTGCTTGCATCCCACTTGGTAATGCATTCCAGCCCTAGATGCTGGTGTTCGTAGTCGTGTCTGTGTAAGATGTGCTTGCTTGCTTGCTTTTTGTGTGTGTGTGTGTGTGTGTGTGTGTGTGTGTGTGTGTGTGTAGCAATCTGCCTTTTCCTACATTGTTGTACATAAATGATCTGACAGAAAGGGTGATAATGCTGTGGTGTATGGGAAGGTGTCATCATTGAGTGATGGTAGGAGTGGACGGTATGACTTAGAATTTCTAGCTGGTGTTACGAATGGCAGCTTACTCTAAATGTAGAAAAATTGTAAGTTATTGTAGATGATTAAGAAAAACTAAATGTAGAAAAATTGTACGTTACTGTGGATGATTAGGAAAAACTATGTCACATTTGGATACAGACAACAGTTGGATTAAAGGAAGACACTGAAGCAATTCAGAGGTGAGCTGCTAGATTTGTTACCTGTAGGTTCGAAAACATTTTACATAGATGCTTTGGGAACTGAAATGGGAATCCCTGGAGGGAAGGCAACACTCTTTTCAAGAAACACTAATAAAATTTTGAGAACCGGCTGTTGAAGCAGGATGATTCTACAGCCAACATACATCTCATGTTAAGAACCATGAAGGTAAGAGAAATTAGGGCACATACGGAGGCATATAGGCAGTTGTTTTTCTCATGTTATTGCAAGTGGAACAGGGACAGAAATAACAAATAGTGCGACAGAGTACCCTCCGGTACGCGCTGTATGGTGGTATGTATGGAGCATGTATGTAGATGTACATGCTGTTCATGTAATTAGTTTGTGCCTGTCCATTCATTCTGAACTACAGCTGGTGGCAATGATTCTAATCTGTAATGCTGCACCAACTTCTGGCTCAGGTGTTGGCTCAAACTTTAGCTCACAGGCTACCCTGCCAATGACAGAGTCATTTCTACATTACAGTCACTTTCACGGGCAAGCGCTACAGGGTAATGTGTTGCCCACCAGTTGACATTCAAGAAATCTGCTGGAATTACAGAAATTAGTTCTGTGAGTCAAACACGGTTTTGTGAAGAATTTTTAGGCATGAGCATCGTGGGCAATTTATGGATTTGTTGTGAAGCACATCTCCAAACTATGTAAGAAGCAGGACTGTACGCTTTGGAGTTATGGTAACTGCAGACAACTGCATTAAAAAGCTCCTTTACTCTACAAAAGTTAATATTTGGTTTGCTGTACCTTCATCAGGATTGTTGTACCCTACTTTTTCAAACATGTCCTTGACAGTTAATGACCTCATATAAACAAGCAAGCTTGTGGGAAGAGCTTTGTGGAAAAGACTTGCTTAGTATGAAGTAAATATGGAGACGTTTCCAACAGAGAAGAATAATCTCTCATAGAGAGAGGGTAAGCAGAAATATTGTTAATAGTTTTTCTTCCAAATAATGTGATCCATCTGAGAATATCACATAGCAGCTGTCCCTTCTTCCCAGTGGATCTTATTGTGTACCTCTTTCATGCATAGTGACTTTAAGAATAGCAGCATCAGGATAAGAACAGATCTGGCAAGAATAGCCCAAATCCAATGTCAGTACTGCAAATAGTAGTGAATAACTTCAGGGGATGGGTGAAAAGGCATACACTTGGGCATCTTATTAGAGTTGTTAGTTGATTTGTATGTTTGCACTGATTGAGATTCTTATCCAGGTTTGCATTATCTAATAAGGAGAATTCTTTTACCTGTTTTGTTATCAGTAAGACTACAACGAACTGAGAGATTTGTCTGCACACCGGTGTGTTTTAGATGTTAGAGTGCATAAGAATTCACATATTTGTAACAATACATAGTGATATCTCTTGCCAGAAACTATCATTTCCAACAATTGCAATTGTTAGTGCAGACATATAGCTTATTTCATGCTAAAGCTACTGCAACTTATAAATGGGCTTGATGTCTGAAAGTAAGTTTAGCTGACAGGTGAATGTCTTCATGGATGAAGGTAGTGTAATGTTGAGAGAGAGAGAGAGAGAGCAGTTCAGATTTAATGACAAATTTTTAACTGCTCCAGAGAATAAAAGGAATTATGGATCACTAAGACCAAAATTCCATGTAAATGTGAACTAGACGAGAGGCTAGCAGGCATTGTGCTCCCCTGAGGACCCAAAAGAGAGGCCATTAAATTCCATACGATGGTTGGCACTTTTGATAATTTAACCCTAGAAACACCAACACAGGAAAAAATTGCCCGTACATTTTTATTTTTTAAAAATGTCATGGCAAATATCTTTCTATGTTTTTGGGTCGTTTTCAATTTGTCTGTTACCTTATAATACACTATGCTGTACGTTTCTGTGGTTAAATTTTTATAATTGCAAGCACAAAATAGGAATTTTCGCCCAAGGCCACATTTCATCTGAGGTTGGTACTCCACGTGACCATAATTCTTATTATCTTCCCTACAACCATCAAGCATGGGCAAAATTTGCCCGTACGTTTTTGTTTCTTTAATTCAGTTGGCAACCTCGAACATGAGTTTTACAGTGGTTTGTCGAGCATCTAATTGTTGAGTTTCACTTTCATTGTTGATTTTAGACTTGCCATTATTACTGTTAGCAGTTTGTCACAGTAGAGTGATGCCTTTATTGTAAAGTAGATTTTGTAAGATGAGTTATAGGGGCTTGAACAATGCAGAAGTTCTTGCAGAACTGTTACTCGACAACGAATTATCAGATTTGAATGGTTTTGAGTCAGGTCATACAGAAGTAGAATAACGCTCCAAATAAATATGTTACAAGTTCTGGCAGAGTGTATCTTGCAGAAGCTCTGAGACATAGTAAAAGGGATTTTGGTAACATAGTCCATGAACGTCAAGGAATAACCAGTGCTGGGAAAGTAACAAGCATATGTGAATCATTTAAAACATTTTTCTCCTCTGAATTAGTACAGAAAATATTTGACCATACAAATGAAGAAGCTGAAAGAGAAAATGTATCTCCCATTAGCAATTCTGAAATATATGCATTGATAGGAATTTTAATTCTAATGGGAGTTTACCAGGACACCAATATTTCTTTATCTGATTTACGGTCAAATTTATTGGGAAGAGTGATTTATAGAGGAGTTATGGGTAAGACAAGAGCATATCAGCTATTGAAAATTCTTCGCTTTGATGATAAAGGCACCAGGTCAGAAAGACGTGTATGTAACAAATTTGCACCGCTGGGTGAAGTATTTGAAATATTGAATGGAATATTCCCACGGTACTTCAGAAGTGGACCTGACAATACAACTGATGAAATGTTGTGTCTTTTTGGAGGTCGTTGTCCTTTAAAAGTTTTTCTCAATGACAAACCTGGAAAATATGGAATATTATTCAGAATGCTTTGTAGTGCAACTGAAAGATACATAATAAAAATTGAAGTGTATGCTGGAAAAGACAGTAGAGCTACCAGTGAACAAGGTCCTCTTGAGATTGTGAAGAGACTGGTGGAGCCAATAAAGAATACAGGCTACAATGTCACAACTGACCATTTCCACACTTCTGTGGAGTTGGCGGACATTCTCTATCAAGACTACAAACTTACATTGGTTGGGACACTCAAATCAAACAGAAAACATGTACCACAGGAACTTAAGACGACAGCAAGCAGAGAGCTGTATGCCTCCAAATTCGCATTCACAGACCCATCTTCTAAGAAGCCGCCAGTAACAATTGTCTCCTACATCACAAAGGAAAAACCAAAGAAAAATCTGTTGATGTTCTCTACACAACATTGTAATGAATGAGTAGAAGTTGATACACCAAAAAAGAAAACACACATAAACCTCTACTATAATTTCACTAAGGGAGGAGTGGATGCCGTAGATCAAATGATTAGAACATACTCTACAAAAAGGGGTACGAGAAGATGGCCACTGCCAATGTTCTACAGCCTACTTGATATAGCTCCAGTTAACTCATACAAATTGTTCAACATGAATGTGCCTAAATGGAATGAAGGGAAACCAAATGCCAGAAAACTTTATCTCCATGAATTAGGACCCGAGCTTTTGAAACCATACATAGAAGAGCGAGCCATGGATTTGAAAGGACTCCAGTTGCCTATTATTTGTGCGATGGGAGAGATCCTAGGAAAGAAACTAGAGGTAAACAAAATTGTTGCAACTGAAGAACCAACTAGGAAAGCAAGGTGCTACTTATGCTTGAAGAATGCAAATAACCAGGGAGCAAGAGAGAATATCACAAAAACAAAGTTAACATATGGAAGCTGTGGGCACCATCTGTGTAAGACTTATTCAGAATCAACCATTTTGTGTGCAGGAGGTAAATGTCATCTGTAAGTAAAAATATTCTCTCCAAGTGAAAAGTGTTTTCCGAGAGTTTTCAATGTACAATAAGATGTATTTTAGCAAGTGTTCTCATTACTGTTTTGGAACTTTCTCTCAATGACAAAGCTGTATTATTCAGTTAATAGATCAAAGAGTGCATTTTGTATTCAATTACAAACCTCCTTATCTTGAATGAGATTTTCACTCTGCAGCAGAGTGAGCGCTGATATGAAACTTCCTGGCAGATTAAAACTGTGTGCCCGACCGAGACTCGAACTCGGGACCTTTGCCTTTCGCGGGCAAGTGCTCTACCAACTGAGCTACCGAAGCACGACTCACGCCCGGTACTCACAGCTTTACTTCTGCCAGTACCTCGTCTCCTACCTTCCAAACTTTACAGAAGCTCTCCTGCGAAACTTGCAGAACTAGCACTCCTGAAAGAAAGGATATTGCAAAGACATGGCTTAGCCACAGCCTGGGGGATGTTTCCAAAATGAGATTTTCACTCTGCAGCGGAGTTTCATATCAGCGCACACTCCGCTGCAGATTGAAAATCTCATTCTGGACACGTCCCCCAGGCTGTGGCTAAGCCATGTCTCTGCAATATCCTTTCTTTCAGGAGTGCTAGTTCTGCAAGTTTCGCAGGAGAGCTTCTGTAAAGTTTGGAAGGTAGGAGACGAGGTACTGGCGGAAGTAAAGCTGTGAGTACCGGGCGTGAGTCGTGCTTCAGTAGCTCAGTTGGTAGAGCACTTGCCCGCGAAAGGCAATGGTCCCGAGTTCGAGTCTCGGTCGGGTACACAGTTTTAATCTTCCAGGAAGTTTCATATCAGCGCCACTCCGCTGCAGAGTGAAAATCTCATTCTGGAAACATCCCCCAGGCTGTGGCTAAGTCATGTCTCTGCAATATCCTTTCTTTCAGGAGTGCTAGTTCTGCAAGTTTCGCAGGAGAGCTTCTGTAAAGTTTGGAAGGTAGGAGACGAGGTACTGGCAGAAGTAAAGCTGTGACTACCGGGCGTGAGTCGTGCTTCGGTAGCTCAGTTGGTAGAGCACTTGCCCGCGAAAGGCAAAGGTCCCGAGTTCGAGTCTCGGTTGGGCACACAGTTTTAATCTGCCAGGAAGCTTCTTATCTTGTTTGCACAAACTTTCATTGACGAAGATTTGGCCATTCGTGGTTTTTATATTCACCCTACGAGCGTTAAAAAATTAAGCTTTCAATTAAATCAAACAATGGAAGCTGTGAGTACCGGGCGTGAGTCGTGCTTCGGTAGCTCAGTTGGTAGAGCACTTGCCCGTGAAAGGCAAAGGTCCCGAGTTCGAGTCTCGGTCGGGCACACAGTTTTAATCTGCCAGGAAGTTTCATATCAGCGCACACTCCGCTGCAGAGTGAAAATCTCATTCTGGAAACATCACCCAGGCTGTGGCTAAGCCATGTCTCTGGAATATCCTTTCTTTCAGGAGTGCTAGTTCTGCAAGTTTCGCAGGAGAGCTTCTGTAAAGTTTGAAAGGTAGGAGACGAGGTACTGGCGGAAGTAAAGCTGGGAGTACCGGGCGTGAGTCGTGCTTCAGTAGCTCAGTTGGTAGAGCACTTGCCCGCGAAAGGCAATGGTCCCGAGTTCGAGTCTCGGTCGGGTACACAGTTTTAATCTTCCAGGAAGTTTCATATCAGCGCCACTCCGCTGCAGAGTGAAAATCTCATTCTGGAAACATCCCCCAGGCTGTGGCTAAGTCATGTCTCTGCAATATCCTTTCTTTCAGGAGTGCTAGTTCTGCAAGTTTCGCAGGAGAGCTTCTGTAAAGTTTGGAAGGTAGGAGACGAGGTACTGGCAGAAGTAAAGCTGTGACTACCGGGCGTGAGTCGTGCTTCGGTAGCTCAGTTGGTAGAGCACTTGCCCGCGAAAGGCAAAGGTCCCGAGTTCGAGTCTCGGTTGGGCACACAGTTTTAATCTGCCAGGAAGCTTCTTATCTTGTTTGCACAAACTTTCATTGACGAAGATTTGGCCATTCGTGGTTTTTATATTCACCCTACGAGCGTTAAAAAATTAAGCTTTCAATTAAATCAAACAATGGAAGCTGTGAGTACCGGGCGTGAGTCGTGCTTCGGTAGCTCAGTTGGTAGAGCACTTGCCCGTGAAAGGCAAAGGTCCCGAGTTCGAGTCTCGGTCGGGCACACAGTTTTAATCTGCCAGGAAGTTTCATATCAGCGCACACTCCGCTGCAGAGTGAAAATCTCATTCTGGAAACATCACCCAGGCTGTGGCTAAGCCATGTCTCTGGAATATCCTTTCTTTCAGGAGTGCTAGTTCTGCAAGTTTCGCAGGAGAGCTTCTGTAAAGTTTGAAAGGTAGGAGACGAGGTACTGGCGGAAGTAAAGCTGGGAGTACCGGGCGTGAGTCGTGCTTCAGTAGCTCAGTTGGTAGAGCACTTGCCCGCGAAAGGCAATGGTCCCGAGTTCGAGTCTCGGTCGGGTACACAGTTTTAATCTTCCAGGAAGTTTCATATCAGCGCCACTCCGCTGCAGAGTGAAAATCTCATTCTGGAAACATCCCCCAGGCTGTGGCTAAGTCATGTCTCTGCAATATCCTTTCTTTCAGGAGTGCTAGTTCTGCAAGTTTCGCAGGAGAGCTTCTGTAAAGTTTGGAAGGTAGGAGACGAGGTACTGGCAGAAGTAAAGCTGTGAGTACCGGGCGTGAGTCGTGCTTCGGTAGCTCAGTTGGTAGAGCACTTGCCCGCGAAAGGCAAAGGTCCCGAGTTCGAGTCTCGGTTGGGCACACAGTTTTAATCTGCCAGGACGCTTCTTATCTTGTTTGCACAAACTTTCATTGACGAAGATTTGGCCATTCGTGGTTTTTATATTCACCCTACGAGCGTTAAAAAATTAAGCTTTCAATTAAATCAAACAATGGAAAATCCAGGATGGAATGTAACAATATGAGAGAAGGAAAGTTGCTAATCACCATATAGTGGAGATGCTGAGCCACGATTGGCACAATAAAAAGATTCACACAAACATAGGTTTCGGCCATTAAGGCCTTTGTCAGCAGTAGACAGAGAGAGAGACACACACACACACACACACACACACACGCACACACACAGGCGTGCGCGTGCACGCGCAAGTTGCACACACATCTGCAGTCTCAGAGACCTGAAAGTGCACTGTGAGCAGTAGCACCAGTGCATGATGGGAGTGGCAACTGGGTGGGGGTAAGGAGGCTGGGGCGGGGAGGGGGAGGGATAGTATGGTGGGAGTGGCAGCCAGTGAAGTGTTGCAGTTGAGACTAGATGGAGGGTGGAGAGAAGGTGCGGAGGGGGGAGGGGATAATTAGCGGAAAGGAGAGAAATAAAAAATAAAAATAAAATAAATTAAAAGACTGGATGTGGCGGTGAAATGACGGCTGTGTAGTGCTGGAATAGGAACATGGAGGGGGCTGGATGGGTGAGGACAGTGACTAACAAAGGTTGAGGCCAGGAGGGTTAAGAGAACATAGGATGTATTGCAGGGAAAGTTCCCACCTGCGCAATTCAGAAAACCGTTGGTGGGAAGGATCCATATGGCACAGGCTGCGAAGCAGTCATTGAGATGAGGAGTATCATGTTTGACAGCGTGTTCAGCTACAGGGTGGTCCACTTGTTTTTTGGCCACAGTTTGTCAGTGGCCATTCATGCGGACAGACAGCTTGTTGGTTGTCATGCCTACATAGAATGCAGCACAGTGGTTGCAGCTTAGCTTGTAGATCACATGACTGGTAGCCCTGCCTTTGATGTAATAGGTAATGTTAGAGACCGGACTGGAGTAGATGGTGGTAGCAGAATGTATGGGCCAGGTCTTGCATCTAGGTCTATTACAGGAGTATGAGCCATGAGGTAAGGGATTGGGAGCAGGGATTGTGTAAGGATGGATGAGTATATTGTATAGGTTCGGTGGATGGCGAAATACCATGGTAGGAGGGGTGGGAAGGATAGTGGGTAGGACATTTCTCATTTCAGGGTATGACGAGACGTAATCGAAACCCTGGCTGAGAATGTAATTCAGTTGCTCCAGTCTCAGACGGTACTGAGTTACAAGGGGAATGCTCCTCTGTGGCCGGACTGTGGGACTTTGGGAGACTAGAAAGATAAGGCACAGGACATTTGCTTTTGTACAAGGATGGGAGGATAATTACGGTCAGTGAAGGCTTCAGTGAGACCCACAGTATATTTAGAAAGGGGCTGCTCGTCACTGCAGATGCGATGACCACGGGTGTGTAGGCTGTATGGAAGGGACTTCTTGGTATGGAATGGGTGGCAGCTGCTGAAGCAGAGGTGTTGTTGGTGGTTAGTAGGTTTGATATGGAGGGAGGTACTGATGTCGCCATCTCTTAGGCGGAGGTCAACATCTAGGAAGGTGGCTTGTTGGTTTGAGTAAGACCAGGTGAAGCAAATGGGGGAGAAGTTGTCGAGGTTCTGGAAGAATGTGAACAAGGTGTCCTCACCTTCAATCCAGATAGCAAAGATGTCATCAATTAATCTGAACCAGGTGAGGGGTTTAGGATTCTGGGTTTTTAGGGAGGATTCCTCTAGATGGCCCATGAATAGGTTTAGCATAGGATGGTGCCATGCGGGTGACCATAGCCGTACCATGGATTTGTTTGTAGGTAATGCCTTCAAAGGATAAGTAATTGTGAGTGAGAATATAGTTGGTCATGGAGACTAGGAAGGAGGTTGTTGGTTTGGAATCCATAGGGTGTCTGGAAAGGTAGTGTTTGATAGCAGTAAGGCCATAGGCATTAGGAATGTTAGTGTACAGGGAGGTGGCGTCAATAGTGACGAGCAGGGCACCGTGTGGTAAAGGGAGAGGAACTGTGGAGAGTCTGTCGAGGAAATGGTTGGTATCTTTTATATATATGAGGATAGGTTCTGGGTAATAGATTGAAGGTGTTGGTCTACAAGAGCAGAGATTCTCTCAGTGGGGGTACAGTAACCAGCCACAATGGGGCATCCTGGGTGGTTGGGTTTATGGACTTAAGGGAAGCATGTAGAAGTTGGGAGTGTGGGGAATGGTAGGGGTGAGTAGAGAGGTGGACTCTGGGGAGAGGTTCTGGGATGGGCCTAAGGATTTGAGTAGTGACTGGAGATACTGCTGGATTGCTGGAATGGTATCACTGTGGTACGGTTTGTAGGTGGAAGTATCTGACAGCTGACGGAGTCCTTCTGCCACGTAATCCTTGCGGTTTAAAACTACGGTGGTGGAGCCTTTGTCTGCAGGTAGGATTATAAGACTGGGATCAGTTTTTAGATGGTGGACTGTGTTTCTTTCTGCAGATGTAAGGTTAGTATGCATGTTGAGGGATTTGGGGAATGATGGTGAGGCAAGGTTCGAGGATAAGAAATTCTGGAAAGTTAACAGGGGGTGGTTTGGAGGCAGTGGGGGTGGATCACGGTTGGATGGAGGAGTGAACTGAGCCAGGCAAGGTTCAATGTTGGTCTTTGGCTGAGTCTGATTGGTCGGGTTGGTGGCAAAAAAGTGTTTCCACTGTAGGGACCGGATGAAGGAGAGAAGGTCTTTAACTAGTCCTGCATGGTTGAATTTGGGAGTGGGGCAAAAGGTGAAGCCTTTGGAAAGGACTGATATTTCTGTGGGACTCAGGCTTCTGGAGGAAAGGTTCATGACTGTGTTGCGGGTCTGTTTAGGATTTGAGTCTGTATGGTGGTGGGAGGGAGTTTCGGAGGGTGGGGTAAGTGTAGTAGGTCTGTGAGACAAGGTTTGTCAGCTATGAGGGGGCATGGGGGAGGTTTGGAGGTTGTTGTAGAAGTGGTGGACAGTGGTACCCCGAGGTGGGAGTAGGGAGTGAGCAGGATGGAGAGCTTTTTGAGGTGGCTTTGTGTATGTTGTGCAATTTCCTGCAGGGCAAGAGTTTCAATGTGTGTTATGGGTTCCAGGAATCTGGGATTACATAGCAGGAGAATTCTGCGTATGGGGAGAAGGTACTGCAAGGAGGATTGGGCTTGGTTGATATGGTTTTGCAGGACTATGTTGGTGAGGGCTAAGGATTGGCGGAATCTGAACAGGTTGAGGTCATTGTGGAAGGAGGGGTGGCAACCAGAGATGGGTAATTTGATGGTAAGGTCATTAGGGGGGATTTCATGAGCCAAGCAACAACGCAGGAACCGTATGTGGGACTGGGATCTGGCTAGGGATAAGGAAACTATTCTGTATTGAAGCAGATGGAAGGAGCAAGGATCCATGGTGGTTCAAAAATGCGAAAAAATACGTAAGAAAGTAGAATTACGTCCGAAAAATTACGCAAAAATACACCCAAATACGTGTGGAAAGTACGAAATGGATGCACAGGGGAAAAAAAAGAGATGAAATCTGAGGAAGACGACGATATTGGAACGAAAACGCACTAAAATTGGCAAGAAGTCACAAAGGTCAAAGTAGAGAATAACTAATCATTAATAAATATATTACTGTGGGTAGCAGGTTTGAGGGCAGATAAGCGTAGAGAAGGGGGACGGCAGATGTGACTGGATGAGGTGGATTTAGGGGTGTGTGAACAGGAATAGAACGGAGAAAGTGTAGGGGGTGGGGAGGGGTTCGTAGTTGAGATGTAAGATCGTGTGACACCGGAAAAGTGCGGGAAATAACAGGCAAAAATACGGGAACTGACACAGGGAGCGTGATCAGTTTGAAGGTATAGGCTTAATTACATCGACGGGAGTAATTTGGGACATAAGATGCTGCACCAACAATCAGCGTATTCTTGGCGCCGTCTGTTGCACGCGGCCGAGTCCGTTGATACAGTGTGGCTCCATAAGTACTGCCAGCAGTGCAGTTCATAAGGCAACAACAGAAATGCAGGAAAGAAAAGAAAGAAGGATAGACATTGAGTACAGCAACGCAAAAGAAAGCAGTTACAAAGGTAAACAGCACAGGGTTTGGATCGAAGAAAAGCTGTCAGGTAAAAATCAAACAATGGAAAATCCAGGAGGGAATGTAACAATACGAGAGAAGGAAAGTTGCTACTCACAATATAGCTGAGATGCTGAGCCGCGATAGGCATAATAAAAAGATTCACACAAACATAGCTTTCGGCCATTAAGGCCTTTGTCAGCAGTAGACACACATACACATACACACTCACACAAGCGCAACTTGCACACACATCTGCAGTCTCAGAGAGCTAAAACTACTTACCCCCTCCCCCCTCTGCACCTTCTCTCCACCCTCCATCTAAAATGCAACACTTCACTGGCCACCACTCCCACCATACTATACCTCCCCTTCCCCGCCCCAGCCTCCTCCTTACCCCTACCCAGTCGCCACTCCCATCATGCACTGGTGCTGCTGCTCACAGTGTACTTTCAGCCCTCTGAGACTGCAGATGTGTGTGCAAGTTGTGCTTGCGTGAGTGTGTGTGTGTGCGTGTGTGTCTACTGCCTTAATGGCCGAAAGCTGTGTTTGTGTGAATTTTTTTATTGTGCCTATCATGGCTCAGCATCTCCGTTATATGGTGAGTAGCAACTTTCCTTCTCTCGTATTGTAAGCTTTCAATTATGTTGTCACTATTTCCTGTTAAACTAATATCTCAGTGGAAACAGAATTACATAAAATAAATACATATTACAACAAATTACATGATTTACAACTTATTGTAACACAGGCAAAATTTGCCCTTGGTTGGTCCTCCGTGTAACCTAAAACACCTTGGTGTTTCTAGGGTTAAGGAAAGCAGTATCCCTCCCTCATGCAGCACAATACAAATATTACATGTCTGAACCACATATTGCACTTCATACATCAAATCAATAATCAAAAATAACCCAATCCAACTCACTGCAGTATCTGCTGCTGTGAAGTGTGTATGTATAATCATTGTGGTGCTTGAATCCACATTATGCTGATGGTAGCAACAACCAAAATTTCTTACCACCCATGGTGTGTGATTATCAGTAGTATAGATAGCAACAGCTGCAGTGTGTGATTTGAGAAATGACCACTAACAAACAGTAATATATATTCTTTATTCATGATTTTCATAAAAACCATTCTATTTTGACTGTTTGGTGTTCTATACAGACCAGAATTCAGAGTAAATCCATGCAGTGGTAAATAAATTCTGAAATGATATGATCAGTTTGAAGGAACATGAGAAGGATTACCGAGTTGGTTGCACCAATAATCACGCCCATTTAGCAGTAGTTCATTTATTAACCTTAACACATACAAGGATCACAAAGAACTGCCCTCAACATGGCGGAACAGCCGAAGATAATGCTTAGAGTCCAAAGATGGATGCATGTCGATGTTGGTGTCAACTTCATCGGCGCCACATAGCCTGCCCCCCCCTCCCCACTAAGGAGTACTCTTGAGAGGCCAGGGGGGGGGGGTGACTATGGCATCGGCAGGGGTGGTCCAGGAGCCGGACCACGGTCAGCTCGACAGCATTGTCGGGGAGCTGTGTGGGTAGATGTCGTGAAGGAAGGTTCGGCCACCGAACCTGGAAGTCGTTGAAGCCAGCCAGGTGTCGTACTGGGCGTGCTGGTCGTGCGGCGACAGGTGGGCCGGCGGTTTGCGGGTGGAACGGAGTGATGATGACAATGTCTCTGGTGGGCGTGAGCACTGGATGTAGAGAAACACACGACAAACAGTGTATAATCCCGCAGTATTATTGAGATGTCATGGATTATGTCCAGGGGTACAGGCACTAACACCTCGAGTGATGGCACGTTCAAGATTGGGGGGGGGGGGGGGGGTGAGAAACCTCGACAGGGCGAGGCAGGCGACGGTGGAGAGGTCGAAGGGACCAGCGAAGGGCTCGACAGCAAGGGCATGATTGTAGGTAAGCTCGACATGGGGAGCATGTGGTCACTCAACAGAGTGTGTAAGACCAGCGTAGAGGGCGAGGTCGGAGGAGAGATCGACGACTGGTGCTGGAAGTCACTCGATCGAGTGTGTCATTCCGACGTGGAGGGAGTGGTCGGAGCGTCGTGAGCCATGACAGTGAGTGGCGTGTTCGTGGCCTGAAGGGGGTAGAAGAAAGCTCAACATGAGCAGGCTAAAGTCTGTTGAGAGAGACTGTAACAGCTGAATCTTTCACCTGGATGTCATAGGTGTTGGCTGAGCGCCGGAGAACTCAGTACGGGCCGGTATATGGAGGTTGGAGGGGAGCACAGACAGTGTCATCTCAGAGCATAACGTACTTGCAATTGTCCAGAGATTTCGGGACGTGAACCTTAGGGCAGGAATGGCTGGCAGGCAGAGGGATATGGAGGTTGATGAAGTGGCGTCTGACGCAGTCCACGAAGGAAGGTAAGTCAGACTGAGGAAAGAGAAGCGGAAAGGCTCACAAGTTTGCCAGGGAGAACAATGTTCTGGCCGTATACGAACTCGGCTATTGTGCCTTTGAGGTCTTCCTTATAGATCGCACGAATGCCGAGTAGCACAAGGGGAAGGGCCTCCGTCCATAGAGTGTCGAGGCATTGAAGAGCCACCTTGAAAGTGCAGTGCCAGCGCTCGACTAGCCCGTTACTTCGCAGGTGATATGCTGTGGTATAGATGCGCCAGATGCCACAAATGTTACAAATCCTGTTGAACAGGGCCGACTCAAATTGTCTGCCCTGGTCAGTCGTGATGATAGCTGGACATCCGAAATGCGATACCCATGACTCGACGAAACCTCGAGCAACAGTTTCTTATTGGGGAGGAGGACAGCCTCGATCCAGCAAGTTGTTTAGTCGATAGACGTGAGAACATAACGAAAGCCGTTAGAGGGGAAGAGAGGGCCGACAATGTCAATATGAATATGCTGGAAATGCCCAGAAGGGATCGAAAAGGTGCTGAGGGGGGCCTGACGTGTGCTTGTGTATTTTGCAGCGTTGGCACGCGATGCAGGAGTGTGCCCATTGCTGGCAGTCCTTGTTGACATTTCTCCACACAAAGCACTCCACTATGAGGTGGGCGGACGCACGAACACTGGGGGGGGGGGGGGGGCTAAATTATGCAATGCATTGAAGACAGATTAACGGAGTGTGGTTGGGATGAGGGGGCGTAACGTGCCCATAATGTCGTCGCACCAGATCTCGCCAGAAATACCAGGGAAGGTGGTGCAGACAAAGTGTAGTGAAGAAGTAGAGTCTGAAATCATGTTTTGTGTTTCCTCGTTGGCGGGTTGGAGGTTAGGCAGTTCAGAGAGGTCTAACAGCGAATGGACGGCGTCGACTTGTGAAAGGAAATCAGCAACTATATCGTCACACCTTTTATGTGTCTGACATCGCTGGTGAACTGAGACATGAAGTCCATGTACCTGAAGCGGCGAGAAGGCGGGTCAGCTGGCGGGTTTGTAATGGCCGCAGCCAGAGGTTTGTGGTCCATTAAAACGTAGAAAGAACGTCAGTCTTAAAATGCTTGGTCGCTTCATAGACTGCGAGCAACTCCCTGTCAAACGCGGAATATTTCCGATGTGCATTGGAGAGCTTGCGCAAGAAAAACTGCAGAGGCGAAGTTTGGCCGTCGATTGTCTGGCTAAGGACAGCACTGATGGCAGTATCGCTCGCATCTGTGGTGATGAAAAGCTGCACATTGGGATGAGGATGCGCGTTGGTGCAGGCCTCGGCAAGAAGATTTTTGAGGGCAGTGAAAGAGTCAGTCATAGCAGGGGTCCATGGAACAGGCCGAGATCCAGAAGTGTTGGTGCCTGCCAAGGCGTCTGTCAGTGGAGCCTGAATCTCCACAACCGAAGGTAGATGTCAGCGATAATAATTAACTGTCCCCAGAAAGTGCCGGAGCTCTTTGAATGACGAAGCTCTGGGTAGGTTTAGTATTGTTTGTACTTTCTCAGGGGGCGGTGAAATGCCGTCAGCTCAGACTTGAAAACCAAGAAAAGTGACAGCGGGTTGATGTAGTTGCAATTTGTCCTGGTTGGTCTCGATGCCTGCTGCCGCAAGACTGTTCATAACAGTTTGCACATGTTGAATGTTGTCCTTGACAGAGGAGCTGAACACAAGAATGTCATCAAGATATCCAAACCAGAATTTTAGGTCGAATAGCACTTCGTTAATGAAGTGTTCCCAGGTCTGGGTTACGTTTTTCAGACTGAAGGGCATGAATCGAAACTGAAATAACCCGATCAGGGTGGTGATTGCTGTCTTCTCGATGTCTTCAGGTGCCATGGGGATCTGGTGGTAGGCCCGTTTGCAATCAATGACAGAGAACATGGTCGCACCTGTGAGGGAACTGGTAAAGTCGGCAATGTTGGGTATGGGGTAGGTGTCCATAATTGTCCGTGCGTTTAGTTGACGGTAGTCTCTGCACATGCACCAGGACCCGTCTTTCTTGGGTGTCATATGTACGGGTGTAGACCAGCTACTGGCAGAGCGTTCAATGACGCCGGAGCTTAGTAGTTCAGAAATCTGATTTTTAAGGTCGGAGAGGCACTCGGGACAAAGTCGACGTGGAGATCAGGTGACCTGGCGTGAGGCAAAGCTTGTGAACCGTGCTGTTGGTGACGACAGAAATGTTGCCAGCAGCACGGGAGTCGTTTTGTTTACAATGTGTGGTGGGTGGGGCAGGCGAGGCGTGGTCGTGGTGTTCGGAGCCACTCAGCGGATCCGACGGGAGCTGAGGCGGCAAAGTGTCCCAGGAGTCAACATTACAAGATGGCCACTGGCCCGAAGCAGTGGCACCGTGGTTGGGTGAGCTCGGTAGTCATGAGCCGTTATTGAGTCCATTGTCCAAGGGCGTGGCCTGTGGCAGCACAGTCACGAGTGAAACGCTTGGCACGAGTGCACTGTTTGTGTTGTCAGTGGCGGTCGGACAGCGGCGCGCAGGAGCCGAATTTGCATAAATTGAGGTGCTGTCCGCGAGGGGCATGGTAGGAGCTGTCAGTTCAGGAACACGTGACACTCATCGCGCATGCGCACCTGTGTCCGGCCGAGTGTCAAACACTGCCGTGTTAGGAGGGTGTGGCCCTGTGGAACTGTCAGTACATGTTATGGCAGTCTTGATAGCACAGTTGCGAGGGGTAGCAGGAGGTAAACACACGGAGGCTTGATTGCTGGGACTGCAAGCAGATTCAGCGCACTTACTGACCTTGCTTTGTCCTTGCTGTAGTGTCTGTAGCTGTGTTTCGTGGAGCCGGAGGGAGAGCTCAAAGTTTACGTTGTGTAGGCGAGTGACGTGTTCAAGCTCGACAAGGCACTTGTGCGTGGATTCTTGTAACATCGTCGACAGAGACGAGCATGTATAGATGAGATGAGCCCGGACCGATGTGTCATGGGGGGTTTGCTCAACGGAACACAGGGGAAGTGAGTCTTGGACGGATGATGAAACACGGGGTTTCGCACTAGGTCCGGTGAAAGTTTGTGGTGTCGCAAGAAGTCAATGACTAGTTCATCAATTTCACACACTAAAAAAGTCCACTCGAGTTTGCAGTTTACGGAGAGTGAGATGACGTGGGAAGTTGAACCCAAGCATTGTAGTTTAGTTGAATTCACGGCTTGCAGTGAAGTATGATGAGGGCAGATGTTCGACAATGCTAAGAACATAGGCAGCAGCGAAACATCGGCGCCTGCGTCCACTAGGAAAAGGATCCCGACGAAATGTCTTAAATGTAAAGTCGTCCAGCAATTATCCGGTCGTTCCCGGACAGAATGGAGCACTGGGGGTGCCTGTCATGTTGTGCGCACGAGGCGGCACCCGGACCTACCTGCGATTGGTGTTTGGGAAGTAGCAGGGTGGTCTGCAGTTCCGTGCTGTCTCACCAAATCATGTGTGAAAGTAACAGTACAGATAGTGCAGTTGCATTTCCTGCAGAAAGTTCATTGCCAGTGGCGCAGCAGGTTTGGTTGTAGGAGGGGGCATGACCGTGGGCAGAGCCAGTGACGTCCCAGTTGCTTGTTTACTGCTTCCCGTAGTGAGCAGAACGGTCGCCACAGTACGGCCCCGGCCGCAGGGCAATGAGCCTGAGCCTGAGACTTGTCAGGTAGACAGTGGCTGGCGAAATAGAGCAGTGATGCATTGTGTAGCTTGTCAGCAATTGTCACTCTTTGCCCGACAGGTTCAGGAGACGTTTGCGCCAGAGCAAAGCGGATGTGAAGGAGATAGTTTATCTGGCCAGATGGCGAGTAGAGCTGTGTCAGAGAATAGATCGGTGCTGACCAGGGCACGTAGCTGTCTCCAGAGCTGGGAAGGTTTGTCGTTGTCTAGTTGCTCGATGTGGAGCACTTGTCATATTGCTGCCTCAGTTGAGCGTGCAAGTTGACGTAGAACTGTCTTTTTGGCTACAGTGTATCAGGTAGATGAGTCCGGGACGTCACCCAGGTCAGCAATCAAGTCCTCCTGGTCGTGCAGGTGGATTATGAGGCACAGAAACCTGGTTGACTCATCGAGTTTGTAATGGTCGAACACTTCATCCACAATTTTGAACCAGGTTGTTGCTCTGTCGGGATTAAACGGCGGCAAAGTCGGTAAGTGTTGTAGAATGTTCGGAAGAACAGGTTGAGTTGAGTTCATCGGGGCACTGCCTGAATCGAGCTGTTGTTGCTGTAGTGTTCCAGGAGAGTGTGCCTCCAGGGGATGTGGCAACGACGGCTGTTCGGGTGGCACTGTGAAGGTGACACGTTGTGGTTGAGCGCAATCCATCGTGATGCGGAAGGCCGACACGGTAGAGACACCGTAATGTGTCGATTGCGGTTGCAGAAGCTCAACACGTTGCGGGTGTGTTCGGATTGACGCGTCGCGGAAGACCGACGCAGATGAGGCACCGAGATGTGCCAAGAACGGTACAGGAAGCTCAACTGGAGCCGGCGCAGGGGCGACAGGTAAGAAAAAGTTCAAAGTTTGAGAACTCGTGTTAGTCCACAGAAAGCTCAACGTATGATCAGAGCCAGGGCCACCTGTGTTGCAGGGAGGCTGAGGAGTTGCGGGCTGTCCAGAAGCACAGTGCGGGAAATGATGTCGAACAAGGGACGGAATGTGTGAATGTTCACTGTTCATAGTCACTCCACTCAAAACGGTGTGCGGATAAGGTGAATGTTGTGGCACAAAACACTGAGGAGGCATAGCAGTGGGACGGAGGTGGAGGTCAGGCACAGATAACAAGTTATTGTTCCTGTTGCAGGCCGAGGTATCAAAGTAGGAAGGCATGTGCTGATGCTGAACCGAAGCAGGCGCGGACGTGGTCAAATGCTGAGGAGGTAGACCTGTGAACGAAGCAGTTCCGGCCACATGGCAGGTATCCGCGTGGTACTGCACAGATTGTAGCGTGGCAAATCGTTGTTCTGGCAGTAGTAGGTTGTCCGACGAAGCATTTGCAGAAATCAACATTGGTCCCGCACTGCATGGAGATCTGTGAGAGGTAACTGCACAGTCAATGAGGGAGGGCACATGTGGCGGGAACAAAGGCGTTTGATAGCCGGAGTCATGTGCACTCCTAACCTCACTTATTGCCGCAGGCTCGAAAACGTCCAGCGAAATCGGCAGAATCATCGAGTGAGAGGCATCGTGTTGCAGTCCTGGTGGGTGTACATCGCCCGCAACATGATGCATGTCGATCACAAAATCCGGCGTTAGGCGCTGGGCCGAAGTCATTGTTCGAATGCTGTGTCGATGTAATACACACGAAAATAACTGACGCAGAGGTCGCAGACACAGTAAAACAGCGAAAACTGAAGACGTTACAACTCAGGGTCACCAGTGAGGAGGATTATCAGGTTGGTTGCACCAGTAATCACACCCATTTAGCAATAGTTCATTTATTAACCTTAACACATATAAGGATCACAAAGAACTGCCCTCAACATGGCAGAACAGCCAAAGATAATGCTCAGAGTCCAAAGATGAAAGAATGCATGTCGATGTTGGTGTCAATTTCATCGGTGCCACAAACATAATAAATTTGCAAAACAGTGGCGGGTATTAGTTGCTAGCAGAAAGAGCAAGTAAGGCATCCGTGCAAGTCTGTTACAGAGCTTCAAATCAATGCATTTAGATAGCTGAGAACTTGGTATACTACATAGTAGTAGTTTAGCAAGTATCTATTAAAGAAAAATACCTACAGCCTGCAGCTGATTCAAGCTCAAAGAACACTTACAAAGGTATGTGACAGTCTCTTTGTGTAGATATGTATGTTGGTGTTCAGTTATGAAGCAACAATTCATATTTCATGGCATGCAAAGCCTATGGAATGGGTGAAAATCTCTAGTGATTTGTGGAACTTGAAAGTGTGTTCCACTGTTCGCCAAAAAGTAATTATGAGCCCCATTTCTTCATTGGAAACATTAACAATCGCTCAATGTCGCAACATCCTTAAACCATTTCACTCCAAAAATAAAAGCTGTGAAAAAATATGGTACATTGTCCTCAACTTCACTTTAAATTGATTGAAATAACATAAATATTAAAAACTAGCAGTATGTTTTGTCATTTGCACTACACATTATTTTGTGCAGCACAACACTGCGAGTTTCCTGGGGGGGATCCATCACATGCTTTTATTTGTGGAAAATGTACAACATTGGTGTTATGTGAAAAAACTGACCAAAGTCAATGGCATTACTCATAAAATTTTTAGAAACACTCTGAAGGTGAACCTGACATTTCTTGTATATGTAAATTGTTTGGTTATTGCAAATCTTGCATCTCCTCCTTCCATTCCCTTCACTGCGGACTCTGATATGGTCACTTCTGTTCTCCCTCATTGCTCCTGGCTGTCTGTTTCTGCTGGGACGGCGACCGAAATTGAAGTGTCTTTTTTCAGAGATTGGTGATTTATCTCTCACATTCTTCTTCAATTTTGAAAAGAGAGAATACAATCTGTGATCTCAAGTCAGTTTGACATGGTAGAGCCTGTTGCCACATGGTGCAGCATTAACAACAGCGGTGTTGATTCCATTGGAGAATAATGGCCATCATCATTTCTTGAATCTAATTCTGATTCTATAGTCTGCAATGGCAATGTCATGCAGAGCCTGTGCTTTGGGTGTATTGTTGATAACATCCGATTCAGGCACTATTTTGTGCTTCTTTTCCTTCACTGTACCTCTTCACATTCATTGTTGGCTCAAGGATACCATAGTTGGTAACATCTGTTACAACAGAACTGCCATGAACACTGAATTGTTTGTTGTTGCCATCAAATCAATAATCAAAGTTCCCTTTCGGTTCTGTCCCTAAGGTTTTTGTTGTTGAAGTGGACAAGAGACCACTCTGTTCTCTTTCACTGCACCAGCTGCAAATAACTTCATCTCTAACAACCAGGTTGGCAGGTGATGGCTTGTGAGGAAGTTATCTAAAAATATGATTTTCAGGATCATGAACAATTTTCAACAAGTTTGTTAAAACTGTTTCACCTAAATCCAGGTTTTCATTAGCCATGTGTGAAGCTCCATCATAAGGGTCAAACTGATACACATATCCTCCAGTTAGGCTATATTTCACAGCTTGAATACAAACCTTACTGGTTTCCCTTGTAACAAGTCTTTGCTGAATGACATCCAAAATATGGCACCATCTCTCCATCAGTTGATATCTTATGTTGTGAGAGATTACGCCAGTCTATACCATTTATTAAAAAGATGAATGCACTTCTTTATTTCATCAAATCTGTTCCGCGATGTTATTTCGTGTATGAGGGGGCACCTTTTACCTTCATTTAACTCTAGATATATATTCCTAATCAGTAGTGGTGTGTGACATTGCAAATGTGTGGTTACTTTTATTTTGAGACATTTGATTGAAAACTTTATTATTTTATCCAAAATTGGTTGTCTACATTTGTATGGAGTCAAACTTCCAAACTTATTCCTTATTTCTTTGACACGACTAATTTCACAATTTTTAGACGTGTCAGTATAAATTGGAGCATGCTTCACCCATTTTATTATATGTTTTATTTTTCTGTTCTTACACAGTATTTTGTGTAGTTTCAGGTGCTGAATATATTTTGCCATCTAAAGTAGTACGAATTTCAGATGCAGCTACCACATCTACTGGAAATCAATCCCCCTATTAATGATAATGACACTCTTCTATTTGTTCCTCATCAGCAAGGTATGATTGTTTCTTCTGCCTCTAATTCCTCAAGAACAGGTATAATTTCCTCAGCTGTTTGTAACGTCTCTGTTTAGAAAGCCATTTCTAAGCTCTATAATTGAAAAATAGGACAAAGAATGAAATGCAACTTTTTTTTACAAAATCTAAATATCATAAGAACTATGAAAGTCCTAATAGAACATTACAATACAAAGTACTTACAAGAGAGGTTCAATGTTTCTAAAGTATCCATGATAAAACACAAAGCCAGATATAATTCTTAAACTTAGAACTTTTAGACTGCAAAATGCTTCATTAGTGCCAAACATTCAATTCAAGTTTTTATCTTTGACAGCACAAGATCATGACTTGTCACAGAATGCACTTGAGCTGGGCAACTCCCAACATTGCATCAGCATACCACGTATATTGATCAGTCACTTCTTCCAATTTTTTTTTTTTTTTTGCCTCCATACTGTGTTATACTAATACTTAGAAATAAGTTCAGTTTGACTGCTTATTGTGAAGCTAAATTCCATGTTGTATGTACATAACACTGGGAAGAAATGGGTTTGCCATAGGCTGAATGGGACAGTGTAGACTTATCTTTTAAAAGGATGACAGCCCGTCCACATTTTCATTACACTGTTTTGAAGCACCTCAATGGAAACGATTGAAAGCAAAGGTGAAAATTTAAAAAAAAGGTATTTCCTGGCTACTGATTTATCACTTTTAGTTTTTTTTAATAGGACAATATTTATATCATTTTCAATAATGCTAGCTGGCCTTTAAATGAAATGTAAGTGCAATATGTAAGCCTCCCCCCATCATAGCACATACCATAAATAACTTATCTGAATAACTGCCACACACTGCATTCATCTGATCTGTGATTTTAATTCAGTTAAAAGATAATGTGTTGAATCATAGAAGTAACGTTATATAGCTATTTTTGGATAATACTAGTAGGTTAAATGATCTGCTTTAATATCTTTATCAGCATAATCAGTGGCCATTGCATAAGCCTAGAGCTGTAGTGACTCCTGCATATGGTGCTCAAGTGAATAGTACCTCCTTGCACATGAGAGAGTGGCCAAGATTCCATTTTTGTAGCACCAGACTATCGACATGGCTGCTTCTTGTAGTTAATTACAAATTATGCAAATAAGCTATCCTTGACGTAATCACAGTAGTCACACACATGTTAATAAATGGCTAACACAGCCCATGGAGCAAGGGCCCAGTTGTAGGATGCCTGCCTAACAGTTTGCAGTGACAACAAGAATTTGATTTTCAATATTTATCTATCTAATCAATATTTATCTATCTAACCCATGTTAATTTAGGCAAGTATATGACCCATTTCTGAAAAAACTATTTGATGCAGGAACTTAATATTTTTACTGTACTAAAATCTACTTTATCCATTTTATAGTTTTTAAGAGATTTTTTAACTTATTAACAAAAAATATTAGGTTTTTTCTGCAGAAAATATTTTTTTGTGAACTTCCTAATGGGGGAATATTAATGAATGTACTACCAGAGGTGGCTTTTTATGTTATCCGGAGTCTCTGAAAATTTCATTCATTTATCTATGATAGTTTCTGACATAATGAGGCATATGTACTGAACCATGAACCATGGACCTTGCCGTTGGTGGGGAGGCTTGCATGCCTCAACGATACAGATAGCCGTACCGTAGGTGCAACCACAATGGAGGGGTATCTGTTGAGAGGCCAGACAAACGTGTGGTTCCTGAAGAGGGGCAGCAGCCTTTTCAGTAGTTGCAGGGGCAACAGTCTGGATGATTGACTGATCTGGCCTTGAACCACTAGCCAAAACGGCCTTGCTGTTGTGGTACTGCGAGCGGCTGAAAGCAAGGGGAAACTACAGCCGTAATTTTTCCCGAGGACATGCAGCTTTACTGTATGGTTAAATGATGATGGCGTCCTCTTGGGTAAAATATTCCGGAGGTAAAATAGTCCCCCATTCGGATCTCTGGGCGGGGACTACTCAAGAGGACGTCATTATCAGGAGAAAGAAAACTGGCATTCTACGGATCGGAGCGTGGAACGTCAAATCACTTAGTTGGGCAGGTAGATTAGAAAATTTAAAAAGGGAAATGGATAGGTTAAAGTTAGATATAGTGGGAGTTAGTGAAGTTCGGTGGCAGGAGGAACAAGACTTTTGGTCAGGTGAATACAGGGTTATAAATACAAAATCAAATAGGGGTAATGCAGGAGTAAATTTAATAATGAATAAAAAAATAGGAGTGCGGGTAAGCTACTACAAAGAGCATAGTGAACGCATTATAGTGACCAAGATAGACACGAAGCCCATGCCTACTACAGTAGTACAAGTTTATATGCCAACTAGCTCTGCAGATGACGAAGAAATTGTAGAAATGTATGATGAGATAAAAGAAATTATTCAGATAGTGAAGGGAGACGAAAATTTAATAGTCATGGGTGACTGGAATTCGACAGTAGGAAAAGGGAGAGAAGGAAACATAGTAGGTGAATATGGATTGGGGCTAAGAAATGAAAGAGGAAGCCATCTGGTAGAATTTTGCACAGAGCATAACTTAATCATAGCTAACACTTGGTTCAAGAATCATAAAAGAAGGTTGTATACATGGAAGAATCCTGGAGATACTAAAAGGTATCAGATAGATTATATAATGATAAGACAGAGATTTAGGAACCAGGTTTTAAATTGTAGGACATTTCCAGGGTCAGATGTGGACTCTGACCACAATCTAATGGTTATGAACTGTAGATTAAAACTGAAGAAATTGCAAAAAGGTGGGAATTTAAGGAGATGGGACCTGGATCAACTGACTAAACCAGAGGTTGTACAGAGTTTCAGGAACAGCATAAGGGAACAATTGACAGGAATGGGGGAAAGAAATACAGTAGAAGACGAATGGGTAGCTCTGATGGATGAAGTAGTGAAGGCAGCAGAGGATCAAGTAGGTAAAAAGACGAGGGCTAGTAGAAATCCTTGGGTAACAGAAGAAATGTTGAATTTAATTGATGAAAGGAGAAAACATAAAAATGCAGTTAATGAAGCAGGCAAAAAGGAATACAAACGTCTCAAAAATGAGATCGACAGGAAGTGCAAAATGGCTAAGCAGGCATGGCTAGAGGACAAATGTAAGGATGTAGAGGCTTATCTCACTAGGGGTAAGATAGATACAGCCTACAGGAAAATTAAAGAGACCTTTGGAGAAAAGAGAGCCACTTGTATGAATATCAGGAACTCAGATGGAAACCCAGTTCTAAGCAAAGAGGGGAAAGCAGAAAGGTGGAAGGAGTATATAGAGGGTCTATACAGGGGTGATGTTCTTGAGGACAATATTATGGAAATGGAAGAGGATGTAGATGAAGATGAAATGGGAGATACGATACTGCGTGAAGAGTTTGACAGAGCACTGAAAGACCTGAGTCGAAACATGGCCCCGGGAGTAGACAACATTCTATTAGAACTACTGGCGGCCTTGGGAAAGCCAGTCCTGACAAAACTCTACCAGATGTACGAGACAGGCAAAATACCCTCAGACTTCAAGAAGAATATAATAATTCCAATCCCAAAGAAAGCAGGTGTTGACAGATGTGAAAATTATCGAACTATCAGTTTAATAAGTCACAGCTGCAAAATACTAACGTGAATTATTTACAGACGAATGGAAAAACTAGTAGAAGTGGACCTCGGGGAAGATCAGTTTGGATTCCATAGAAATGTTGGAACACGTGAGGCAATACTGACCTTACGACTTATCTTAGAAGAAAGATTAAAGAAAGGCAAACCTACATTTCTAGCATTTGTAGACTTAGAGAAAGCTTTTGACAATGTTGACTGGAATACTCTCTTTCAAATTCTGAAGGTGGCAGGGGTAAAATACAGGGAGAAAAAGGCTATTTACAATTTGCACAGAAACCAGATGGCAGTTATAAGAATCAAGGGGCATGAAAGAGAAGCAGTGGTTGGGAAGGGAGTGAGACAGGGTTGTAGCCTCTCCGCAATGTTATTCAATCTGTATATTGAGCAAGCAGTAAAGGAAACAAAAGAAAAATTCGGAGTAGGTATTAAAATCCAGGGAGAAGAAATAAAAACTTTGAGGTTCGCCGATGACATTGTAATTCTGTCAGAGACAGCAAAGGACGTGGAAGAGCAGTTGAACGGAATGGAAAGTGTCTTGAAAGGAGGATATAAGATCTTGTTGTTGTTGTGTTCTTCAGTCCTGGTTTGATGCAGCTCTCCATGCTACTCTATCCTGTGCAAGCTTCTTCATCTCCCAGTACCTACTGCAATCTACATCCTTCTGAATCTGCTTAATGTATTCATCTATTGGTCTCCCTCTACGATTTTTACCCTCCACGCTGCCCTCCAATACTAAATTGGTGATCCCTTGATGCCTCAGAACATGTCCTACCAACCGATCCCGTCTTCTGGTCAAGTTGTGTCACAAACTTCTCTTCTCCCCAATCCTATTCAATACTTCCCCATTAGTTATGTGATCTACCCATCTAATCTTCAGCATTCTTCTGTAGCACCACATTTCAAATGCTTCTATTCTCTTCTTGGCCAAACTATTTATCATCCATGTTTCAGTTCCATACATGGCTACACTCCATACAAATACTTCCATAAATGACTTCCTGACACTTAAATCTATACTCGATGTTAACAAATTTCTCTTCTTCAGAAACGCTTTCCTTGCCATTGCCAGTCTACATTTTGTATCACACATTTACTGTCAATATGGAGAGTAATATTCAAAAAATGAGAAAAATTACAGAGCCTAATCACATGTATGGTGCTACAGAAGAATGTTGAAGATTATGTGGGTAGATCACGTAACTAATGAGGAGGTATTGAATAGGATTGGGGAGAAGAGAAGTTTGTGGCACAACTTGACTAGAAGAAGGGATCGGTTGGTAGGACATGTCCTGAGGCATCAAGGGATCACAAAATTTAGCATTGGAGGGCAGTGTGGAGTGTAAAAATCATAGAGGGAGACCAGGAGATGAATACGCTAAGCAGATTCAGAGGAGGTAGGTTGTAGTAGGTACTGGGAGATGAAGGAGCTTGCACAGGATAGATTAGCATGGAGAGCTGCATCAAACCAGTCTGAGGACTGAAGACCACAACAACAACAACATGTACTGAAAATTTTAGTCTGAGGGAAATTGACTTTAAAGAAAAAACTTTTGAAATGTATTACTTGGAGTTAATTAAAACTGCCTCTAGCAGGTCTTCCAGCTTCTCTTCACCTTCCTGATTGTCTTACTTTATTGGCCATATTAGATGCAAACCTTTCTGCATCGGCTATCCTCACTTCCTCGCAATGTTGCAGCCCAGTGATCATACTTTCACCAGGATTAATTTCCAGCTTTTTCAGTACCCAACACTTTCCAATATTACCACAACTGGGTGTAATAATAGCATCAAGAAATCCTAGTTTCATTGTATGCATGCCTACAAATACAGTTTTAGGAAGGCGGTTCCAAATTATGCTGTTGAAACATTCATTTGGGTTCTGTGTCTGCCCATGCAGACATTTCCTTACGTCAGGAAGAGCCAAGTCTCTGAAAATAGGTTTAATTGCTGTAATAACAGCAGCAGGAAGAGAATGCTGGTGAGAATAAGATTCTCCAGTCGCCTGAGCCCTATTGTATTTGCACCACGAATTTTCTCCTGATGGACACAATCTATGACATGGCTTATCATCAGTAGAGGATTTATGGAAGAATATGGCCCAAACATCTCTCTTCATTGCTGCCAGATTTTTTTTATTTCTCCTAATTGCCTGTCCATAGTATACCTGCAAGTTTTCTATTTCAGTTTTAGTTAACCGACCCTGACCGGTCAACAATTTTCCATCTTCTAATTTTTTTCCTCTCATATCACCAGTTAGTTTTCTCAGCCTTGTTCCCAAACATTTTTGAACATGGCCTACACATTCCATTTTGCTAATAATGGCATCTCCATATGGCTTAGAGTTCATCACATTGTTGTATGCCTTACTGCCACTATCGCCCAAATATTTGGTGTACTGTACACCTCTTGTTTCTATGGAGCGATGATATATTTGTTGTATTGCATGAACTTCCATACCACCACTTGTTCCTCTAAAATTAGCCACACAGTTGTGTTCTTTATGTTCATTGACTTTACAACATTTGCAATATTTAGATATTACCTCCACATCCAACACTTTAGCGGTGTCTACACTCGTGGCAGTCACTACCCCATTCAGAGAAGTATGTCCTCTTTTCTGCCAACTTCCATCAAGTGCAACTGCAATATCGGAACACCCATAATTTTCTTCCACTGCTTCCTTAGCAGCCAGTTTCATGCTTTCCTCACTGACCTCACATACAGCTTTCTCTAATATTGCAGTCAGTTTTTCAAATTTATTTGGTGGTTGATGTAAGTTCATCACTGAACAAAATCTTCTCCCTACAGCCATGCCCTTGGCAATGGACCGTAAGGCATAAACTAATCTAGTATTCATTTCATAAGGGCCTTTTGCATCTGGTTTTTGTTATATCCTAGCCAGTAATGCCACCCGAGCCCGCTGCCAAAAGGTTGGCAGCATCAAAAGTCCGGACGCCGTCCGCATAAGCAGCGCCAGCGAGACAGGAAATCGCCGCAAGTCTGCGCGCGCCACCGCTGGCTTCTGGTTTCTTAAGCGCTGGAGTCGCGAGCGCTAGGACAGTTCTGTATTCGAAGCTCAGTTGTATACTCGCCACCGAATTGTGTACTTGCTAGTCAGTTGTGTGTTCATCGCAGCAGAGTTGTTGTTTGTCGTCAGCCGACGCTGACCTAGCCGCTCCGACTCGAACTAGACAGATTTCTGTAGACATGGAGTTCACTACTGTGTTTTTGTATCTTTGTTAATAAAGATAAGTACCGACTTTTATTTAATCAGAGTGTTTGGGTTTTCATCTTTCTGTTCACTGTTCCAGCGGACCGGTCGGCCCGCTATTAAAAGTGTGGCGGTGACTTCGTAAGCCGTTTCTACAGCGAATTGCTTGTCGCTACGAACGCCGCCACAAAAGTTTTGAAGAACTCATAAATAAAATCACAGCTGAGCATATAGTGAAAATTAACTCCAAAGCAATTGCTAGGCCTTTTCTCCCACTGGCACTCTCACAAATTTTCACACTCTGTGACTCACCACACTCTCTACATTGTACAAATTTAGAAATTACATCTGATAATATTCTCAAATTTATAATAATGTTACTGTACCCCTTGTCACTTACAGTAAATTCGTTGTAACTCTCTTGAAATGGTGAGAGCATCTTTGATGATGCACTTGTTGAAGAATTACAATTAGAAACATTGTTGCCAGGTGACATAACCTCTTGTACAGAAAGCTTTCTAAACTTGTTTCCTCTAAATTGTCGTTTCTTCGAAATGCCTTTACGTTTCATCATCTTCAATAAACACAACAAAACACACATAAACAAGCACTGCAGACGTAAGTATAGCAACTACTCGCAATCACACTTGAACAAAGTTTGAAAGTGTGTTGTTTACAAACAGCAGAAAAACAAGAATACTGACCGTTGCATTCCAAGGATAGCCAACATACTCAGGAGTAAAAAAAAAAAACCCTAACATGCAATGTAGGGGATATAAAGATCTAAAATATATGCGGAAAAGTGGGTGACAGAAAAGTGGGCGTGGAATATAAACACTCATGGCAGGAAAATGCTCTTTATATGCTCGAAAAACATTTTTTCAGCAAAATCCTTTTCAGAGAACTTAAATAAAACCTTAATCTATCGAAATTGATGAAAACCGAAAATTGATTTATTTCGACCTGAACCTCAGTGTGGTCCCCTTAATATAATTAAAAAACGTTTTTAAAATGCTGTCATAAACCTGTAACATAAGATTAATGAGTAGATCATCATCATAAGATAAGTATTACAGATAGAAACAGTGTACGTCTTGAGCCGGTGTAACTCACAGCACTCAAATCCCTCAGACTTCATCATCCAGTATTTGAAAATGACGGCACTTAGCTACTCCCAAAAAACTTTACACACAATTTCAAACCTTTACAGAACTTACTTCATTAGTCCCTCGACTTTACTATTTGTTGTGCCAATAAGCAGCTGGTGCTGATTTTTTGCAGCATCTGATATGTGGCATTTTGCAATCCTCTAGCTGTTCCCGCGCAGGTACTTATTTCTGGGACTTGCACCATGCAACCTTCACACTTTGGAGCGAGATTTTCGAATCTACATCTACATCTACATCTACATTGATACTCCGCAAGCCACCCAACGGTGTGTGGCGGAGGGCACTTTACGTGCCACTGTCATTACCTCCCTTTCCTGTTCCAGTCGCGTATGGTTCGCGGGAAGAACGACTGTCTGAAAGCCTCCGTGCGCGCTCTAATCTCTCTAATTTTACATTCGTGATCTCCTCGGGAAGTATAAGTAGGGGGAAGCAATATATTCGATACCTCATCCAGAAACGCACCCTCTCGAAACCTGGCGAGCAAGCTACACCGCGATGCAGAGCGCCTCTCTTGCAGAGTCTGCCACTTGAGTTTATTAAACATCTCCGTAACGCTATCACGGTTACCAAATAACCCAGTGACGAAACGCGCCGCTCTTCTTTGGATCTTCTCTATCTCCTCCGTCAACCCGACCTGGTACGGATCCCACACTGATGAGCAATACTCAAGTATAGGTCGAACGAGTGTTTTGTAAGCCACCTCCTTTGTTGATGGACTACATTTTCTAAGCACTCTCCCAATGAATCTCAACCTGGTACCCGCCTTACCAACAATTAGTTTTATATGATCATTCCACTTCAAATCGTTCCGTGCCTGTTGCAATTGCAATTAGAAAAAATTTAAAACTTTTGACAATAGCTACGTTTTTGAAAAACAATTTTTTTAAATTTATTTTGATATTCTGAGGGAGTTTTTTAATGGTTCAGCACATTTATTCATCTCACTTTCCTTCTCATAATATTGTTAAATTCCATTGTTTAATTCACTAGTTATCTTTGTTGTAAGCAAGCTACTATAAAGAAGTGAAAATATGGAGGATTTCCAAAATAAATCTTTACATCTGGAGTTTCTGTGAAAGGGAATTTACTTGGACCTACATTGCAATTAACAGTCTACAATCATGTAGAATCAGAACCACTGTCAGCAGTCATCATTTCGATTTCCGAAATGGAATGTCCGTACAGCTCCACCAATGCACTGCACTTTTATATCTTGTGTATACGATACCACTGCCATCTGTAAATGTGCAAATTGCTATCTCATGACTTCATCACATCAGTGTAATAGACGCTGAAATATATTTTGTAGAGCCCTTCAAATGTGACCAAATGCCTACCATTTGTTGAGCATGTGGCAGAGTGCACCAGGCGGGTCAAATTCATTTTGATAAGGAAACATGGTCAGGCAACAGTGTTGCCTGAACCTCGTTCATCAACAGGTTTGCCACTAGCTTCCCCAAGTGAAATTCCCTGATTTTCCCTGATTTCCAGACAAGTTTTACCATTTTTCCGTGACAAATTTTGAGATCACAAGGGTAAGTTAAGACGTAAGCTGACAATCTGTCTTTGCAGCTATAGTACAAGAAACAATAGACCAAACGAGGAAATATCTAAAAAAAAACTTGCAATCAGAAAGCCTTTCCTGATGTGAGCAAACACCTTAAGTACTAACATCAACATCTTTTGTAATGAACTGTTTTTAGATGGAGACAGCAAGCCAAATGGTATATGTGTTTCATTAAGACAACTGATGTTATTTTATTTCTATAAAACAAAACACATTTGGTCACAAAAATATGCATTCCCTTGGAGTCACAAGATGGATTTAAAATATCTTCACAGATTTTGTAAATAACCCAGCAGCTGCAAGAAATGGTGGCAGCACCGATTGCAAGCTGGAGAAGCAGTAGAAGTGACGGGGTAGGAAGTGGCGCACACCCTTTGGGCTACAAAACAGCTGACAAATATGAAAGCTACAAAGGGTTTGAGAGAGCCTTCTTAAACAAATACTGATCTGCATCTACACAGAAACAACTTTTTAAAAAATGTACAATCCTGGGCCTTATAACATAAAGCAAGGCAGTTTAAGAGAATTTCTCGAGCGATACTAGAACAAGACTAGACACTGGGACAAATCCATGTCTCAGGAAGATATTATTAAATTACTACAATTGAAGCTACCTGTGCATGTAAAATAAAAATTAATTCATGTGCAGGAACCAAATCTGAAGCAGGTCATGTTGGTTCTTGAATCACTCGACCTCATGCACGAGGATTTAAAAGATAGTTCTGGCAATGGCAGCAGCCATTAATGGCCACAAAAGTCACCCAAGGAATGCCAACCGGCACAGCAGCAGCGGACAGCAACATAGCAAATCTGCAAATACAAACAGACCATCAAATCAAAATAATACTCCATATTACAATAAAAGAAGGGATGTGCTTTTGTCAACCAATCACAGCTCACGTAACATTATCTAGACAGGAAATGAAACAAGGTATTCAGAACATTGGACACCTGATGTCAGCCAATAGCTACAACACTGTTAAGAACAGCAGAAAAATTTATGGTTTAAATTAATATACATGTAATATAGCTATGAAGCTATACTTCTTGTATAAGAAAAGCTAAGCTTTCACATATGTTATCCTTTAAGATATATCAAACACAAACGTGCCAGTAAAATTTTAAATAATGACATTAATTTCTTGTCTTCTGGGCCAGAAATTCTTCTAGGTGACCGATCCTATACGTGCCAAGTTTTGGATGAGAGTCAATCGCTCTGTGATTTAAGAAGTTCATTGCACATTTTCACATGTAACATAATTCACCTTGCATGAAAGGAAATGTACTTTGAAAGTAACACTTCCCAAACCACCATTTGAAATATTTCCCCGTGACCTGTTAAAAGTGTAAACATTTGTGACGTCACACTCATCGAAAGCAGTTGTTATGAAGTATTCCATAGTCTTTGTCCTGAAGCCTTTGTCACATTTTGCTGTCAACGAACACTTACGTGCGCACTCTGTTTTGTTGTAAGTTTTACACTGGTGTGTCCCTCTCGTTTATTTTTTACTGCAACAGTCTTATTCTACAGTAGCGGACTAAAGTACAATTCTTTGTTAGGATATCAGTTCTTACCAGTCAATATTACAAAATCTTAACTCAAAAGTAAGACAATGAAAAAGTCCCGGAATTCTAAAAAATTCCCGGATTTTCCCGGTTTTCTCCCAGATGAAAAAATTCCCAGGTTTTATCCAGATTTCCCGGGGCATACAGCCTAAGTACAATAACCAGCCACACGGTTGCAAGAATAAGAAGTGGCAAGAGATACACATTAATGTGAGGGAACACCACACAATGAACAACATGGGACCGACTCATTTAAACACCGCAAATGCAGGAGATGTGTGGAGACCTTACGCTAGCAACAACCTGAACTGGTTGTAGCCAGGCAACCAAAATTGGCTGCTGCCACAAAACCAACCTATTCGACTAGTAGAGGTGTCAGTCACATCAGGCTAGCAAACTAAACACGACTGCACTTGGCCCTCTGGTGATATGTCACAGGATGAACTGAAGGCAGTAGATACGCTGTAATAAGATGATGGCAGACATTCGTGATGAATTATCTAATCACATTGAGGCAGGAATGGCACAGACAGATGATGTGGTACAAGGAGTTCTCATTATTCTTATTATGGGCATAGATGCCATGATAGATGTTATGGCTAATGTTTACGACACAATCAGTGAGACATGGCACATACCCACCTTGCCGGTGCAGGAGCTATCAGCACAAAATCACAAAATGTAAAGTGGCAGGCACAGGTTACATAGAATTTTGGAAATGGAGCAATGAAATGTACATTCCTAATTGTTGTGAGGTTAGTTGTGAACTGCATGATAGGGTTAAAATTTAGGCTTGAGAGGAACAGTGTTATTGACCTCTCACACTACAAATGGATATTGACAAGTCGGTGGCGAGGAAGTCACTGTGGATCTGCTGAAGACTAAAGCATGGCATGGCAGATACTGCCAGGGTAATTGGGTAAACATTATACAGGTGAAATTTCTATGCATTGTCGACAAGCAAACTCACTGTTTTAACTAATTGGAGTTGGTTGGTTTACAAGGGGGGGAAAGGGATCAAACTGCTTGGTCATTGGTCCCTTGTTCCTGTTAAAACAATCATACAGGGGAAATAAGAAAGCAAATGAGACATACAGCACAAAACCAAATGGAAATAAATACGACAAGAATGACAGAAAGGCAACAAACACTACAAAGAAGAACAAAAGAGGACAAGAAAACCACAGAGAGACGCAAGAAGGAGGTAGAAGAGATTAAAACAAGAAAGCAGATTACCATGGCTAGCTGACCATGAGAATAAAAAAGGAGAAGCCAGCCACTCGGCAACACATTACAACCTTCACCCTAAAAGCACTAGGGTGGAGGACACTGAGGGACGCTAAAACTCAGATCAAATGATAAAACCCACCCTCACAAATAAAACGTAAAACTAAAGCTGCTATCGAGGAATTGTTGCCCAAGGTAGGGTGCTGGGAAAGTTAAAAGTCGGCCGCAGAACAGCTAAGAGTGGGCAGTCCAGCTAGAGGTGGACGACTGCCATTTGGGAGCCATAGCGACACCGAGGTGGGTCCTCATGGCCAATGAGGAGCCGACAAAGGACAAATGATTCCTTGGGAGAAGCCCACAAGAAAGACTTCCACACACTTTTAGTCTCCTTAATGACACACAGTTTGTTGTGCGTACTGTTATGCCATTCCATCTCTCAAAGCCTAAAAACATAGTGGTGTAAGACAGAATGCAGGTCAGTTTCAGAGATGTCCATCTCTAGAAGCAGTTTCCGCGTAGCCTGTTTGGCCAGCCTGTCAGCAAGTTCATTGCCTGGGATTCCAACATGTCCTGGGGTCCACATAAACACCACTGAACGACTGGACCATTCCAGGGCATAAATGGACTCCTGGATGGTCGCTGCCAAAGGATGACGAGGGTAGCACTGGTAGATAGCTTGCAAGCTGCTTAAGGAGTCCGTACACAGAAGAAATGACTCCCCAGGGCACAAAAGGATTTACTGAAGTGCACGAGATATGACCACAAGCTCTACAGTGAATACACTTCAGCCATAGGGCAAGGAATGCTGTTCAATATGGCCTTTGTGGACATAGGCGAAGCCAACATTACTATTAGCCATCGAACCATCAGTGTAAACAACTTCAGAGACCTTGAACACTTCAAGTATCGAGAGTATGTGACAGCAGAGAGCGACAGGGTTAACTGAGTCCTTAGGGCCATGCAAAAGGTCCAGACGGAGCTTCAGCCAAGGTGTACATCATGGAGGTGTACATGAATGGACCTTAAGTAGAGGTGGTAAAGGGAAGGACTCCAGTTCAGACAGAAGGGATCGCACGCAAACCACAATCATTAGCCCTGACCCAGGCCGCTGATGCGGGAGATGAACTGTCACAGGTGGTAAAATGAGAAAGTCAGTCAGATGCTCAGGAGAACTACGAATGTGTGCAACATAACTGGCGAGCAGTTGTGCACATTGGATCTGCAATGGAGGGACTCCGGCCTCCACCAGGACACTGGGCACTGGACTCGTTCTAAAAGCTCCCGTCACTAGGCGAACGCTATAATGGTGCACTGGGTCAAGTAAACGCAATGCTCAGGGCACCACTGAACCGTAAACAAGACTCCCATAGTCAAGGTGGGATTGCTCAGGGCACCACCAAACCGTAAACAAGACTCCCATAGTCAAGGTGGGATTGAACAAGAGCTCTGTAGAGCTGCAGCAGCGTAGAGTGATCTGCACCCCAGTTGGTGTTGCTCAGGCAGCAGAGGGCATTGAGGTGCTGCCAGCACTTCCGCTTAAGCTGACAAATGTGAGGTAGCCACGTCAATCGGGCATCGAAAACCAGTCCTAAGAATCGATATGTCTCCACTACAGTGAGTGGATCATCATTAACATAAAGTTCTGATTCCGGATGAACGGTATGATGCTGACAGAAATGCATGACACACAACTTCGCAGCTGAAGACTGGAAGCCATGGGTTAGAGTCCACAACTGTGCCTTGTGAATGGCTCTCTGTAAGCGCCGCTCAGCAACACCGGTACTGGAGGAGCAGTACAAAATGCAGAAGTCATCTGCATACATAGACGGTGAGACCCACGGCCCTACAGCTTCTGTTAGACTGTTAATAGCCACTAAAAATAGAGACACACTCAACACGGAGCCCTGCACCAACTTGGCACCAAATTGGACAGAGAAAGTACAGAGTGACAGGAAGTTTTCGATAAAAATCGAGAGTGGGCCCGGAGACCTCACTAATACAATGTGCAAGGATATGATGTCGTCACTTTGTATACTTTACATAAGTAAAAAAAGACAGCAACCAGGTGTTGGCGTGTGGAAAAGGCTGTTCGGATGGTAGACTTGAGGGACACAAGATTATCAGTGGTACAGCTGCTCTGACATAGAGCAGTAGGCCAAGTGACTCCATGACCCAACCCAACTTCCGACACACCATAAATTCCAGCAATTTACAATGAACGGTGGTGAGGATGATGGACCAATAGCTATCCACATCAAGCGGGGTTTTACCGGGTTTGAGCACCAGAATGTTGGTGCTCTCCTGCCATTGCAATGGAAAGACGCCATCACACCAGAACCAGTTGAAGATGATGAGGCAATGTCACTTGTAGTAGGACGAAAGATGTTTAATCATCTGACTGTGGATCCGATCTGGCCCAGGCTCTGTGTCGGGGCAATGAGCAAAGGTGCTGAGGAGCTCCCACTCTGTAAATGGGGCGTTATAGGGTTCACTGTGGCTTGTAGTGAACAAGAGAACTTTCCTTTCCATCCGCCGTTTGAGGGTGCGAAAGGCCAGTGGGTAGTTCTCCGATGCAGAGGCTCGAGCATAGTGCTCAGCAAAGTACTCGGCAATCGCATTTGCATCGGTAGAAAACACACCATTGATGTTAACGCCAGGGACACCTGTTTGGGTCTGGTACCCAAAAAGACGTCTGATCTTCGTCCAGACTTGGGAAGGTGACATATGGCACCCAATGGTCAACACGTACCTCTCCCAACACTCCTGTTTTCGTCGTTTTATAAGCTGGCGAACGCGGGCAGGGAGTCGCTTGAAGGCTATTAGGTGCTCTAGGGAAGGGTGCCGCTTATGTCACTGCAGAGCTCGCCGACGCTCTGTAATTGCCTCAGCGACTTCCAGCGACCACCAAGGGACTGTTTTCCACTGCATAAACGATCGTTGTGGTGACCTGCTCAACCACAGCATCAATGGCACCATTCTTTTTAAGGGCACAAAACTGCTACAGTCATTATCGGCCAGTCTGTGGCTTAGGAAAAGGTAAAAGAACGAAACTGGAAATCGGCAGCAATAGGAGCGGAAACTAAAAAAAAAAGTGGGGAAACTAAAAAACAGAAGGAAAATTTAGAAAACCACTATAAAAGGGGGGTTGTTTGTCCCCAAAAGGAGCTTCAAAACACTGACGTCATCTCACTGACACTAATAAACTCGAGAATGCGGTCGGCTGAGCGCAAGTCATTTGCTAAAATGGAAGATACATCAGGCGACAGCTGTAGACGGGCGCGTAACGGAGTAAAATAGGGGCACTCAAGTAAAAGGTGTCTCCCCATCCACAGTTGAGAGTAATGGGGACAAAGAGGGGGAGGATCGCCACTTAAAAGATGTCGATGGCTAAAAAGACAGTGCCCTGTCTAGAGTCTAGTAAAAATTACCTCTTCCCGATGACGAGTTCGGGAGGAAGAGCTCCAAGCACAGAGAAGAGCTTTCACGTCCCCCAATTTATTATTGGAAAGTGTAGACCAATGTGCGTGCCATAAAAGAGCAACATGACGACATAAAACACACTGTAATCGGCGAAGGGAACCATGCAAACAGCAGGCTGAAGAAGACAGACTGCAGCCTTGGACGCTATATCGGCCGCCTCGTTTCCACGAATACCAATGTGTCCTGGGATCCACAGGAACGCCACAGAGACGCCCCCCAAGTGGAGGAAGTGGAGGCAGTCCTGAATCTGGTGGACCAGAGGGTGGACGGGGTAGAGAGCTTGGAGACTGAGGAGAGAGCTGAGCGAATCTGAGCATATAATATACTACCTGCTGATGGTGACGGATGTACTGGACAGCCTGGAGAACAGCGTAAAGCTCTGCAGTAAAAACCGAACACTGGTCAGGAAGCCGAAATCGATTAGGGGGTGTCGCCAACAATATAGGCACTCCCAAAATCAAATGATGTTTTTGAGCCGTCAGTATAAATAAATGTGGCATTCTTCATTTATGTGCATATAGCAGCAAATGCCCTACGATAAACGAGTGAAGTGGTAGCATCCTTGGAAAACTGACAAAGGTCACGGAGCAGGCAGGCCCAGGGGCGGAGCCAAGGCAGTGCTGTACCCCAAGTTGTCAAGAAAGTTTTAGGAAAGTGGAAGCAAAGAGAACGTAGCAGCTGACGGAAGCGGACACCCAGTGGTAGAAGAGAGGAAGGGCGGCCTGCATACCCTAAATCCAAGGCGTCGAAAAACATGTCATGGGCCGCATTAGCAGGCATTTAAGACAGATGGCTAGCATAGTGACTCAGAAGGACAGCTCGCCGACTGGACAGCGGAGGTTCAGCGGTCTCAGCATGAAGGCTTTCCACAAGGCTGGTGTAAAAAGCTCCAGATGCTAAACGCAATCCACGGTGGTGGAAAGAGTCGTGACGCCGAGCAGAGGAGTAAACTATGCCTCCATAGTCCAATTTCGAGCGCACTAAGGCACGATAGAGGCGGAGAACCACTCGGTCCGCTCCCCAGGAGGTACCATTCAGGACACAGAGGGTGTTGACGGATCACTGACAGCGAGCTGAAAGATATGAAACGTGGGAGGACTAGCACAGTTTTCTGTCAAACATAAGACCCAAGAATTTAGCGACGTCCACGAACGGAAGGTTGACAGGGCCTAGATGTAGAGAAGGCGAAGAAACTCCGTACAATGCCAAAAATTGACACAAACGGTCTTACTGGGAGAAAAGCGGAAGCCATCGGGAAGGAGACAATCCATAATTGGATTTATGGCAATGGCAAACAGTACAACACTTAGCACGGAACCCTGGGGCACTCCGTTTTCTTGGGAGAAAGTACGGGAGAGAGTAGTGTTCACCCGCACTTTAAATGTGCGCTATGCCATAAATTCACGAATAAAAAGGGGCAGCCAACCTCGAAAGCTCCAAGAGAACAGGACCTCCAACAGGTATCGTATGCCTCTCCAGATCAAAAAATATTGCTACTGTTTGGCATTTCCTGAGAAAATTGTTCAGGATATAAGTGGAGAGAGCAACAAGATGGTCAACTGCAGAACGATGCTTTCGGAAAACGCATTGGGCAAGTGTTAAAAGGCTTTGGGACTCCAGCCACCAGGGGCAATTCACTACACGCTCCAAAATCTTACATACACTACTTGTGAGAGAAATGGAGCGATAGCTAGAGGGGAGACGTTTGTCCTTTCCAGGTTTCAGAACAGGAACGACGATAGCTTCCCGCCATCTTCTGTGAAAAGTACTGTCGGTCCAAATTCGATTATAAAGGCGAAGGAGGTAGTGCAGACTATGGTACGATAAATGCAGCAACATTTGGATGTGGATACCATCCGGTCCTGGGGCAGAAGAGCGAGAAGAAGAGAGTGCATGTTGGGGTTACCGCATGGAGAAAACAGTATTATAGCTTTCGCTATTTTGAAAGGAGAAAGCAAGCGGTCGTACTTCCGCTGCATGTTTCTTCTGGAGAAAGGCTGGCGGATAATTTGAAGAACTCGAAATCTCAGCAAAGTGTTGACCCAATGAGTTAGAAATTGCGACGGGGTCCACTAAGGTATTATGCGCGACAGTGAGCCCTGAGATCGGGGAGACTCTAGGCTCGCCGGATAATCATCGAATTCAACTCCAAACTTCTGAGGAGGGAGTGAAGCCAAGAGCTGGTAAAGAAGTCCCAGCTTGCCTTCTTTGTATTGCGGATGACACGACGGCATCACGCACGTAACTGCTTATAGCAGATACAGTTGGCCAAATTAGGATGGTGGCGGAAAACACGAGGAGCACGTCGCTGCTCACGTATTGCATTACGGCACGCCTCGTTCCACCAAGGAACTGGGGGGCGCCGGGGCAATTTGGAGGTGCAAGGTATTGAATGTTCCGCGGCTGTAAGAATAACTTCTGTAATATGAAGGTGACCTGATCGTCGACACTAGAAAGTGACGGCCATCGAATGTCGCTAGAGACGAAAAAAGTGTCCAATGGGCTTGGGCAAACTTCTAGCGTCTCGGGTGCATAGATGGCAGTTGTGGCTGCAATCTAAGGACACATGGAAAATGGTCACTCGAATGTGTGTCAGCAAGAGTGAACCATTCAAAGCACTGAGCTAACTGAACAGTACCGACTAAAAGGTCCAAATGAGAGAAATTTGTGGTGGAGGCAGACAAAAATGTAGGGTCCCCAGTGTTGAGGCAAATGAGATCCGCTTGGTGGAAGACATCAATCAATAGGGAGCCTTGCGGACAAGGACGCGGAGATCCCCAAAGCGGGTAGTGGGCATTGAAGTCCCCAACCAGCAAATAGGGGGGCAGGAGCTGACCAAGGAGATGAAGGAGATCAGCTCTTGCCATCACTGTGGACGATGGAATGTACACAGTACAAAGAGAGAAGGTGTATCCAGAAAGGTAAAGACGGACAGCAACAGCTTGGAAGGAACTGTTTAAGGGGATTGGTTGATAATGGACAGTAACATGGAGAAGAATCATGAGTCTTCCATGTGCTAGAGTGCCATCAACAGAGGGGGGATCAAACCGGACTGACTGAAAATGAGGGAAAACAAAGCAATCGTGGGGACGCAGCTTTGTTTCCTGAAGGCAGAAGATGACCGGCGAGTAGGTTCGTAAGAGGATCGACAATACATCTCGATTGGTTCTAATGCCGCAGATATTCCAATGGATAATGGACATAGGGTGGACAGAAAAGGGAATAATCTTACAACGGTTGCTCTCAACTGCTGAGAGCCGGCGGCCGACAGTGTGGAACGGCATTCAGCCGAAGGCAGAAGATCCTGATCCATAGGTTGTTCGGGAGCAGCTCCTGCCACCAGCGATCGGCCGGTTGATCGGCCGCCAACAGTGCGCCTTGGCGACACGGAAGATGGCCGAGGACAGTTACCGCTGGGTGGCGCTGTAGATGAGACATGCCGCGGCGAAGAAGGAGAGGAACTGGGTTTCTTATGAGCCTTCTTGGGAACAGTACGTTGGGATGAAGGAGGAATCGATGGTTATGAAGTCAGGGTACATACAAAATATTCACGAGTGGGCTCTTTTTTAGAAGTCCTGGTGTCTGATTTTTGGGTTCGCGATTTAGCAGAAGCCAATGAAGGGTGAGCCGTAGAGTGAGCAAGTGATAGTGGGGAGGTTAAATGGGCGATCTTTGCGCTGGCCGATCTGACAACCGTGGCACTAAAGGTGAGATCACAAGTCTGCGTGGCTGCCTCCTTAGTAGGCCGAGGAGATGCAAGGACAGTGCTATATTTACCTGCGGGAGGCACAGTGGGCTTTAGACTGGCGAATAACTTTCGAGCAGCAAATGTCGACACCTTTTCCTTCACCCTGATTTCCTGAATGAGCCATTCATCTTTGAAAATGGGGAAATCTCTAGAGGAAGCAGCATGGTCACCCATACAGTTGATGCACCGAGGGGATGGAGGTGGACAGGCACGCTCATGGGCATCCGTGCCACACGTAATGCATTTGGCCAGATTGGAACACGACTGGCAGGTATGACTGAACCGCTGACACCGATAGCAACGCATAGGGTTGGGGATGTAAGGGCAAACTGAAATTATCTCACAGCCCGCTTTTATGTTCGATGGAAGTTGAACTCTTGTCAAATGTCAAGAAGATAGTACAGGTTGTCCACCCTTTTCATGACTCGATGAACACCGTTACATCCTGGTCAGACAGGTAGTTTTGAATTTCCTCATCAGGCAATCTGTCAAGGGAGCATGTATAAACCACCCTGCGTGATGAATTAAAAGTGCGGTGCGCTTCCACCCAGACAGGGAAGGTGTGTAGCAGTGAAGTTCGCAGCAATTTTTGTGCCTGGAGGGCACTGACTGCTTCTAACAACAAGGTCCCATTACGTAATCAGGAACAAGAATTTACAGGACCTGCAATTGCGTTGACACCTTTCTGAATAATGAAAGGGTTGACTGTGGGGAAGTCTTGACCTTTGTCCGACCGAGACACAACAAGGAACTGTGGCAACAATGGAAGAACTGTCCGTGGCTGAGACTCATTTAACTTTCACTTGTAAGCAGACATAGCAGATGATGAGGAAACCATTGCGGAAGTATCCCCCATGATTACTGGCGTCTCTGATGGCGCACTCCTTCCTTGTGGGGGCCTTCTCTGAGGGCACTCCCACCTTAGGTGATTGTTCACACCTCAGGTCACACCTCCCAGGAAACAGACAGAGGGACCAATCGGCACTTTCAGAAGGTACCAGCTCGGGTAAGCACCCCTCCCTGGGCCTGGCCATTCCCAGGGGGTACGTATATGTCCTACCTGTCTACCCGGGGCAGGGAATTACGCATTACCCCCCATCACTGGCTATGCGTGGGAATGGGTGGGTCGGCCTTCAGACACGCACAGGAAGGAAAAAAGAGAAAGGGAGGAACAAAGAAAAGGAAAGGAAAGAAGAGAGGTCTCAAATGCAGCAGCGGAGAAGAGGGTAAAGAGAATAGGCAAGGAAATGAGAAGGACAAAGGAAGGACAGAGGCTTTCCAGCATAGAAAGCGAAGAAGAGAGACTAGCTTACAGTTACAAGTATCCTTCTCCAGACTTAGGCACAAAACATACTCCCAGAGAAGGAGAAGGGGAAGGAAAGAGGTGGAGATGGGGGGGGGGGGGGGGGTAGGATGGGGGATGGGGAAGGATGTGGAAAAGAAAGGTATGCAGCCTGGCAGCCTGGAAAGGAAAGAGGGCCGCACTAGCTCGGGGTCCCGTGCAGCACGTATCCACAAAAGAGTTGTGGACCCCCTGGGGGGCAATGGCACCATGTGGAGGAGATTCAACAGAAGTGTTGGTATGATGCCGGGGGAGTGACAGGAAGATGGGGAAGGGGTCACTACCACACAGGTCCTCTCCGGGGGACACCACCTTGACAAAGCACTATCCGTGCGGGTGGAGAGTCTTGTGTATCTGCAGGAAGCTGAGGGCTATGCCAAAGGTAGAGGACCTACTGCCGAAAAGGCCTCAGCCGATGTATCAGACTAAGAGTGTCCCACAACATCCCTTCTTCCCTATCCACTCCCAGTCCTAACCTATTCCCTGACCCAACCCAAGGTGTGATGCGATCCATGCTGAGGGGTGCGTCGCACTTGGGAAGATGTGTCGCAAACGGAGCCTCAGGGATACCGGTTGACCTCCCTGAGTAATTAGCCTTACACCGCGCGGGGTATTTGTGGTGTGGACCTTCTAGATCCCCAACATGAACACAACTACAGAAAAAGAATCTGAGGGGCAAATTGAGACCTCAGATACCCAAACATCGGGGACTGAACCGATGGAAGGCACTTCCACTACTGAATCAGGGTCTAGATCTGAGCCAGAAGTGGGAACTGTAACCGAGAAGCTAGACCAAATTAAGATCAAAGGCTTGTCTGGAGCCCGAAGGAGGAAGCTACTCAGGGAACAAGAGGGAAAAGGAAGGAAAAGAATGGCATCCTAAAAACAAATGGAGGGAAGGGACTAGAACCCAAGACCCCCAGGAAAAAACTGTCTCAGGTTGAAGGGGACATGCAGACCCCCACAATGTCAAAGACAGGTAGTAAGCGGATAAGGGAGGAATCAAAGACTCCCTCCTCCCTGGATAAGCGAGTCCAGAGAAAACCGAGGCAAGAAATAGGGAAACAGACCTATAGTACTGCAGTCTCGTTTTTTAGGATGGCAGTTATCCAAGAAGGTTATCCACTGGTGGCCATTACCTCGCAGCAGGAGGAACTAGTATAGATGGCCCTCTTTGAAAAGATTGGGGGGGGGGGGGGGGGACGCTGGCCCAGGTCCCAACTTCAGGATGGTCTATCTAGATCGTGGTGCACTCATTTTTGTCTGTGTGCAAACAGTAGAATGGCTCAAGGACAAGGTGCCCATGATATCCCCATGGGAAGATGCGAAGCTGCTGGTCAAGATGGCAGCGGAGCTTCTAAAGACCGCAAAGATGTCATCTTGGGTACCCGAGATTCATAAGGAAGGCTCTCCCAAGACTCTGTTCGGAAAAATAGGGGCCCAGAACTCAAAAGTCCCGACAGAAGACTGGTGATTAACCAGAAGGTTGGTCCGGAAGGACGAACCCTGGTGGGGGTGGTTGGTGAGACGCCCCTGAAGGCGATGCGGGAGCAGGACCTGAAACTGTTTTTAGGGTTCTCGCAGGTCACTGTCAGGGTTCGCAAAGACCTCAAAGATGGCAGTAAGATGGAGCCTGGAGGTGCTGCAGATTAATCTGCAGCACAGTAAAGGGGCCTCTGCTGCCCTGAGCCGCTACCTGGGGAGACAGGAAGTGGACATGGCCCTGATACAAGAAACCTATTATACAAAGGGGGTGTATCGGGCCTCGGAGGCACTGGATGTAAGCTGATCTATGCTAGAAATCTAAGAAACTTCAGAACATGCATCTACCGGGTGATCAAAAAGTCAGTATGATTTTGAAAACTGAATAAATCACAGAATAATGTAGACAGAGAGGTACAAATTGACACACTTGCTTGGAATGACATGGGGTTTTATTAGAAACAAAAAATACAAAAGTTTAAAAAATGTCCGACAGATGGCACTTCATCTGATCAGAATAGCAATAATTAGCATAACAAAGTAAGACAAAGCAGAGATGATGTTCATTACAGAAAATGCTCAATATGTCCACCATCATTCCTCAACAATAGCTGTAGTCGAGGATTAATGTTTTGAACAGCACTGTAAAGCATGTCCAGAGTTATGGTGAGTCATTGGTGTCGGATATTGTCTTTCAGCATCCCTAGAGATGTCGGTCGATCACGATACACTTGCGACTTCAGGTAACCCCAAAGCTAATAATCGCACGGTCTGAGGTCTGGGGACCTGGGAGGCCAAGCATGACGAAAGTGGCGGCTGAGCACACATTCATCACCAAATGACGCGCGCAAGAGAGCTTTCACGTGTCTAGCAATATGGGGTGGTTCTAATAAAACCCCATGTTATTCAAGCATGTGTGTCAATTTTTACCTCTCTATCTACATTATTCCATGGTTTATTAAGTTTTCAAATTTATACTGACTTTTTGATCACCCAGTATATTAGAAACGGCATTTCTTTCATGCCAATGATGGATTTCTGCTCTAGGGACTTAGTGACCATCAAAATGCAGCAATGTGAGGAAGGTATCACGAGGGAAATTGTCTTGGCCTCAGCATACCTTCCTTACCAAGACAGTTCTCCCCCTCCCTTGGAGGTGAGAAGACTGGCAGAGACTTGCCTTTGGCAAGGTGATCAACTGCTGGTGGGGTGCAGCGCCAATGCCCACAACCTAGTGTGGGGCAGCAAGGACTCCAACAATAGATATGAGTACCTTCTTGAATTCCTCTTAGCTAACAACTTAGAGGTCCTGAATAGGGGCATTGAACCTACATTCAGGAATAGCAGAAGGGAAGAAGTAATTGACATAACATTTGGTTCCATGACGATGGGTAGCTATGTCAAACAATGGCATGTGGTGTTGGAGCCATCCTCATGTACATTAAAGTCAAGGTTGAAATGGGAATCAGACAGACCATGACTTATAGAAATCCCAGGAAAACAGACTGGGAGACAAATAGGAGGGACCTCGACTTAGGCTTATCGGAAATTAAAACCACGATAAGGAAGCCAGTAGAATTTGAGGAAGTAACAGAGGCAGACTTCACAAGATTCTCACTAGAGTACCAACTAATCCAGGAGGTACGTTGAGGAAGGAGGATGGGGAATATACAAAGGCAGCACATGAGACTCTGGAATTGCTCCTCAAAACTCACTTTCCTCAATATGCTCTGCCGGATAACACAGACCAGTATGTGACCCTAGAGAGACAAAGGTTCTGAGACACTCGAAGAGAGGACTGGAAATCGGCCGAGGAGTGTGTGAACTTCAACAAAATCCAGTGGGCGATGGGAACATTCCAGCCGTTCAAGTCACCTGGCCAGATGGAATTTTTCCAGCTCTCTTGCAACAGGCAGGAGGAAAGCTTATAAGAATCCTATGCAGGCTATTTAGGGTTAGCTTAGCAGTAGGAATCATTCCCAATGTTTGGAGGGCAGTGAAGGTTGTCTTCATTCCAAAGCCAGGGAGGATTGATCATACCAAGGCCAAGGATATGAGACCTATCAGTCTGTACTCCTTCATTCTCAAAACATTGGAAAAACTGGTTAATATATATGTTGGGGAGAGGAGGCTATGTAGGGACCCTTTACACCTGAACCAACACGCATACCAACCAGGTAAATCATGTGAGACAGCTCTCCACCAACTTATCAGAAAGGTGGAAAAAGCACTTCACTTCCAAGAAATACCCTGGATATCGAGGAGGCCTTTAGTAACACGACCTTCGATTCCATGGTAAGGGCAGCAGAGGTGCATGACCTGGGGACCACTATATGTAGGTGGACCAGGGCCATGCTTAGTGGAAGGAAGGTAGAGGCTACCATGATGAATGAAAAGATGGTAATTAAGACCACTAGTTTTGTTCACTAGTTTTGTCTCCTCTATTGTAGAATTTAGTGGTGAATTAACTCATTGAGGAGCTAAATTCCAGACAATGCTTCTGCCAAGGATACGCAGATGACCTTGTCATAGTAATACTTGGCAAATTTGCTGACACAGTCAGGAATATGGCACGAGGAGGGTTGGACATTGTGCAGAAATGGTGCATTAAACAGGATCTGAGAGTTAATCCTAAGAAGACTGTTGTGGTGCCATTTACGAAGAGACATATTCAGCATGCAAGTTGGAATCTAAAGCTCTTCGATCAAACTCTACCTGTGAAGGGGACAGTGAAATATCTAGGGGTAACCTTGGATGAGAAGCTAACTTGGACCCCTCATATTAAAAGTATCTGCTCCAAGGCAAAAAGCACTTTAGTGAGTACTAGGAGGGCTTGTGGCAAAAACTGGGGCCTAAGCCCCAGGGGTATGCACTGGATGTACACCACAGCGGTTAGACCTAGGATTTCCTATGGGGCCGTATTGTGGTGGAAGAAGATAGAACAGCGGGTTGCTGCTTAAGAGCTTACTAAGGCGCAGAGATTGGACTGCTTAGCCGTAACGAGCGGAGTTAGCAGCACACCAACTGCTGGAATGGAAGCCATGCTGGATATGCCTCCACTTCACCTTTGGGTTAAGATGGAGGCAGCAGCTCAGGCATACAGACTTAAAACTGGCCAAAACTGGGTCTCATTCGGCTATCCAGAATCACACACTAACATAGTGAGTGAGGTAAATGTAGGTATGGCTGGGGAAATGCCCGCTGACTATTTTTTATAGTAACTCCGAACTGCTTTGACAAGCCTTACAACATAATAATTGGAAGTAGGGAGCAGTGGGAGAAAACAGTTCGACACCGTACGGGGGACATCGTTTGGTTCACCGATGGGTCGGAAACAGGTAAAGGCATTGGAGCAGGGTTGTACGGGGTTCAGCCAAGACTGGAGAGCAGCACCTCTCTAGGGAAACTGGTCTCTGTATTCCAAACCGAAATTACTGCAATCAGTGGTATGTGTTGAGGAGAATATGAGTAGGTGCTACAATGACCGTAGCATCTACATCTATTCAGACAGCCAGGCAGCCCTGAAATCATTGGCAGCTCCTGCGACAAGATCTAAGATTGTTGCAGATTGCCACAGGGCTCTGGTGGAGCTAGGGGGAAGCATTAGGGTATACCTAGTGTGGGTCCCTGGCCACTCAGGGATCTGTGGCAATGAACAAGCCGATAGATTGGCTAGGATGTGGGCAACAACTCCATTTATTGAACCAGAACCTGTCTTGACAATCACCAAGGCTACGATAAACTTACAACTGGCTTAGGAAACAGCACGTAGGACACTGGACCAAGGTCCATAAACAAAAACATGGTAAGGTAATGATGCCCAACCCATGTTTTAAAAGAAGCTCTGTAATCCTGGGATTGAACAGGAAAGAGATCAAACTCATGACTGGACTGATGACCGGCCATTGGAATTTCAAAAAACACCTACACACAATGTGCATAATGGCAGATGACCCTAAATGTAGGATCTGTGATAAACGTGAAGAAACTGCATCACACCTAATCCTTGAATGCATGGCATTGGAGAGTAAAAGATACAGAATCTTCCGGACAACTAGACCTGAAGAAATTGTGTCTAACAAAAAACTGGTAGAGGGACTCCTTGCACTATTTAAGGGCACTGGTTGGCTTTACTAGATATACAGGGAGCGATACCACACAATAAACCTAGTTTCGGTGCGGGCAGTGGCGGGTTAGACCTAAGATGTTTTAGCTCTCCTGTTAAAATCAATCAATCAACCACACAGGTCGTCATGCGTTCTCCAGTGAACAGATGGACGAAGTCCTGAGCTGCAGAGGGATAAGTCAGTGGGCGAGTTGCCATAGCTCGGCCAGGTGGTGGAAAAAAACGCAAAAATTCAACTGGAGGATGACGTTATCATGAGGCTGCGAAGGCATGAAGTCCACAACGAGGCTGCCACCAATTGAGTATTTGTATCCATTCCTATGATGGAGGAGGTGTCAGTGAGATCCAGGTCCTCAGGGGACACTAAGATATCCACCTTATCCTCAGATGCAGAATGGTGGGGAGTGGTGGTGTTGGGGCCACCAGAGGGTCCTGTTTCATAGCAGATTGGTGAGTGTCCACCATGGCATTAGTGGAGATCTTGGGAGAGAGGGTCCCAAGGGACCCCTTCCACACAAGAGGAGCCAGAGGAGGCTGCTGCTTCTCCGGCAGGGGGGAGGGGACCATGACCCTGCATTTTTTGGGGGGGGGGGGGGGGGCTTGCTCCTGAATTAGGTACTTTGGGAGCAACAAAAGGAGATTTGCCATCTACCACCAAGGGGGTGGATGTAGTCTGGCGGCCCGGAGGGCCCACTGTTCGTGGCACAGGGTGAGTTACCACTGGCACTTGGGACGGCGATGGTGAAGTAGCTGCAGCATCTGTCGATGTCAACCGAAAGGGGTGTAATCTTTCAATTTTACGTTTAGCCTCTGTGTAAGTTAACCAGTACACTCCATGATTTTCTGCTCCTTTTGGAGTACTGGGCAGTCTGACGAGCAGGGCGAGTGGTGCTCTCGACAGTTGATGCACATGGGAGGAGGCGCACATGGAGTATCTGGGTACAGTGGACATCAACAGTGTCAACATGTGGCACTGGAAGTGCAGCGGGAACACATGGCCATGAATTTCCAGCACTTAAAGCACCAGATAGGGGGAGAGATGTACGGTTTAACATCACAGCAGTAAATCGTCACCTTGACAACACCTTCAAGGGCCAAGATGAAGGCACCGGTAGCAACCCTGTTGTCTTTGGGTCCCCTGAAAACGGGCTGGATGAAATGAACACCCTGCCATTCTAAATTGGAGGGGGGCTCATCGTCAGAGTTCAAGAGGAGATCGCGATGCAAAATTATCCCCTGGATCATGTTGAGGCTTTTATGGGGAGTGACAGGAACAGGAATATCACCCAGCTTGTCACAGGTGAGTAACATTCGGGATTGGGCTGGGGATGCTGTTTGAATCAAGACTGTGCCGTTTTGCATCTTGGACAGTGCTGTCACTTCTCCAAAATTATCCTTAGAGTGTTCAATGAAAAATTGAGGCTTCATAGGTAGAAAGAAGTCCCCATCATTTGTGCTGCAGATTAAAAACTGAGGCGAATGTGGCTCTCTTCATTCCATAGCCCTACGTTCCTCTCATGGTGTAGCGGGGGAGGGAAACGATTTAGGATCATACCTGTCGGCACTGTACTTGATCTTGCCCTTCTTAGAGACTGCTGGCGCTATATGTTCACCAGCAAGAGACGACTTAATCCACTTCATTGCGGGTCATCTGCCCTGATGCCACCTACTCCCATCATGGGCTCTCCCCACAGGTGCCACCCAGCCACAGCAAAGGCCACCTGGCACGATGGCCCCATAGCTGGGACTCATGATGCCCCAGGAAGACAGGCATTTACTCCTCGTGACTATTCTAAGCCCCGGACTCGCAGGGGGCAACTAATTGAAGTCATGCACTAGTAACGGAAATGTGGAGTCTAACATGAAGTGCATTCAGATCAAGGCAGCCCAATCATGATGCCTCAGTGCTACACAGCAACCCACACTGCCTGAGCTATTAAAAAATACATTGATGCCTTTTCTGATAAACATAGGATCATTGATGGTTACCAATACAATATGGAGGGAGTTCCACACAAAATCTACTGCTCATCTACTTAACCAATCCCCTGGATGAAACGTGAAGCTGGCAGGTATAAAATAAGAAAAATGCTAGACAGGATGGTAATTAAGACATCACTATTACCAAACAGTAATCCTTTGTTAGCAGTAGGCAAGCCAAATGGACAAGAGTACTCGGTTCTAGACACACAGGAAATTAAAAAAAAATTGTACAAGTGCAAATGACACCAGTGATGCTCGAAGAGCAGATACAAAAATTCCACGGAGTTCGATACCTAACTAGTACTGATCTAAAGAGCTTCATACTGGCACATCGTACTGCCAGAAAATCCCAGAAAGTATATAGTTTCTCTCTTTGGAAGTCAGAGCTATTAATTTACAGAGCGCCTTTTGGCTTAAATGTTAAAGCGGGAGTTTTCATTGCAGCACTGGGCACCATATAACAAACCAAGTTAGAGTTTATGTAGATGATTTATTAATCACTACACCTGTACGCGAAGAGCAGATCCCAGAAAGTAACACTACTGAAAGAATAATCAGAGAATTCAACAGAGTCATGCACACATATGCACAAAATAAGCAAACAAAATGGGGAGAATATTAAGCACCATTCACACTTCTACTTAGCAAACACCAGCAGAAATATTCCATGCAGAACCTGAAAATAATGAATGGTCGAACCCGTTATCGCAATTGCGGCAAACAGATGAGTCCTGGGAGGAAAAGGTGAGGTGGGTTATGATCTCATTAACTGAAAGTGCTCCAAGGAGGAAAGAGGCACATGATAAAAGATTGATAAAAATGTAAGTGTTTAACACAGGAATGTACACTTATCTGTTTAGTCTTAAGAATCCTACATGGAGGGTGTTACTTGATTGCTTACCACAATACAGACAAAATATATAGGTTATACCCACACATTGACAGAGAGTTACATTCAGTACTAATATTTTTTTTTAATTTTCCTTGAATTGTTTTATATATGTAATACATTTGTAGTTGTAGTTTTTACAGGAAACAGAAATGAAACAGTATGATGTACAATAATCTTACCATATATGTCAGAAATTTACAAATCAGGACATGGACGTATAAAGAAGAGCTATGAACGTGTGTAAGTGACCACAAGTAACGGGCATACTTTCTCAAATGTGTTGATTTAAAACACATATACATACAACTGATAATGGTCGAAGTAGAGAGGACATAAAATGTAGACTGGCAATGTCAAGGAAAGCGTTTGTGAGAAAGAGAAATTTGTTAACATCAGGTATAGATTTAAGTGTCAGGAAGTTGTTTCTGAAAGTATTTGTATGGAGTGTAGCCATGTATGGAAGTGAAACATGGATGATAAATAGTTTAGACAAGAAGAGAATAGAAGCTTTCGAAATGTGGTGCTACAGAAGAATACTGAAGATCAGATGGGTATATCACATAACTAATGAGGCGGCACTGAATAGAATTGGGGAGAAGGGAAATCTGTGGCACAACTTGACTAGAAGAAGGGATCAGTTGGTAGGACATGTTCTGAGGCATCAAGGGATCACCAATTTAGTATTGGAGGGCAGCATGGAGGATAAAAATCATAGAGGGAGACCAAGAGATGAATACACTACGCAGATTCAGAAGGATGTAGGTTGCAGTAGGTACTGGGAAATGAAGAAGCTTGCATAGGATATAGTAGCATGGAGAGCTGCATCAAACCAGTCTCTCTACTAAAGACCACAACAACAACATACATACATCACATGAGAGCAATGGTGAAACGAACTACATTAACTCATTTTATGTTGTAAATACACAAATGAAATGTAAAGTTACTACATATTCAAGTTTTCCTATGTACCTTAAGATCTAAGTGTCTTAAAGGTGATGGACTGTATGCAAGGAATACCGTAGATAGAAACGAAAAAGGGTGCTAGTTTCATTAAAGTTAGCTGTTGTTTGTATATGAAATGGGCCTCTAAACAACTGAGCAGGGTAATACATAGTTACCTTTAATGTGACAAATTTATTAATCAGTGAGAAGGTCAATGGATTGTATAACAAGACACTGGCAAAGTTGAACATCGTCACAGGTACTGCTACGTAAAACTGATTTAATGAAGAAAACAATTTTAATAAAATACTAAATGAGTATAGAGAAATGAAAACAAGTAAGAGAAGAAAGATTTTACACGTTGCTAGTAAGCGATTTTTTATTTATTCCTATGTAAATAAAAGTTAACATATATACAACCTTATGGGATATAATGGCGTTCGGAGAGCCAAAGGAAGCATGTGTTCATGGACACTTACTGGGTTGGGCAGGCACTTTTGTGCTACTACAAACTTCTGTGCAGAGATTGTTTGTAATTAATTTATGTTCATTAATACCACAGAAGTAAGGCCTTTTGGTACTCATGGGTATGAACAATGTTTATCTACTAAGATTATAATGTAACATAAATGTGTGTATATGTGCATTTAAAACAAAAAAACATGAAGATCAATTTGTGCGTATCAGTCCCTTGGTTATATACCAGAGTCAAAGGAATGAGTATATAGATGATAAAATGTTAATGTAAATATCAATATTAAACTATTAAGTTACTGTAAAAAAATTATGGATTCTGATCCGTTGTGGACATAAATCACACAGTGCTCAACAATACGTAAATGTTTGGAACACGAAGTGTGCAGGAAGATACCAGCAGTAAAAGTGTGTCACAGTGCACACAATAATGTCCAGTGACACTGGGTACAGTAACAAAAGTGGTCAAGTACCTTTTTGTGATCTTGAGCAGTGTAGTTGAAACACACCACACACACAAATGACAACACAGGGCAATTGCTGAGTGCAACTGATGGACCATGTGATCCGCAGCGAGAGTCATTTGTCACTTTTGAAATGTATGCGAGTGACCAGTAAAATAATGAAGTAGCTCGAAACTGTTACTAAAACCAAATACAAGGACGCTTTAAAAAATGCTTGTATTGGTGATTCTGAAATATATATACACACTGAAAAATAAGAAGTAATGCCGCATGATAAACAAGAAGCTGTTGATGTAATAATGAAGATCAAAGGGCATCAACTTGTAATAAGTTAACTAATGTTCATGATGCGAACTGAAGTCACCAATACAAATACGGATCAAATAGAAGGATACAAGTAAAAAAGAAACATTCCAACCTATTGTAAAAGTTCAGGTATTAGCACCATTTTTTTCTATGTACGTTAAAACACACTATTTATTGTAGAAACCAGATATTGGCGTACAATTGTTGGATATAACCAACCTCAATTAGCAGTCATTCAGCCTGCTGAAGGGAATCAACCGTGCAATGCTGCCCTGACGCAACATGACCTCTTTACAGTATCAGCAACGGCGGTGACTAGATTACTAGATTGCTGTCTCGCCTTGCTGACATTATGGGATTCCATATATCCAAGCCGACCATGCCCATCACACGACAACGATTTTGATCTGCCGACACGAAATTACAAAAGTAGAATTTTGCTACACAAAATTGATCCCTGTGTAAATAAAAACTGAAAACAAATTTCACAATATAGTTCAGTTGAAACACAAACAATGGACAGAACTGGTTAATAGGAGCATAAGACACAGCACAAAAACTAATCAGCTTCGTAATTGCAGTAGAAATGAATATTAAGGTACAGCAAGATGCATTTGAACACCAAGACAATCCAAACAAATGTTAATGTATGTTATTTCACCAAAAAAATTATAATTGTTCTCTATGGTTTGAAACCGGAAAATTATTCTGTGTTTGTCATTTTATGTAACATTACCAATTGGAAATAAGAAAAAAAACCTTCATAATCAAAAATAATTCATAGTAAAAGTCTTAAGGTTTAGATTGGGGCTTCATGGTTCATTTTCCTTGATCCCGTACATGAATGAGTTAACAAAACAAAATATCAGTCCGGACCACAGGTAAAACTATCCCAAACTTTCCAAGAGATCAATGCACCAAAAGTCCTTTCTGTTAATTTGTAAAACAGCGGTGCAGAGGAAGGAAAACATTTGTGAGTGAGTCAAATGACTCCCCCTCCCTTGCTATTTAACCAATTTCAACTGAATCCTGGAAGTGAGGTGTCGAACCTTAACTCCCAAAATTCCTAGAGCAGTGAAAAATATCTTGTAAAAGATATATCTTTCATTTTTTTAAACTTCTTAAGAAGAGATAATTAATCTGTAAGTGAACCATGTCATGAAATATGTATATTACGTCGAAGGCTAGAAAATGAATGTTGCTTGTAACTCAAAGACGGCATATACAAGAAATGTTAAATGAAATCTGTATACCTCATTCAATTTTTTTGTAAAACAAAAGATTGAGAAGCGAGGCCTTCATCTTCTTGTAACTCACTTCAGATGTTGATTATGAACCAACATGAAGTACATGTGATTTGTTGTTGTTGTGGTCTTCAGTCCTGAGACTGGTTTGATGCAGCTCTCCATGCTAATCTATCCTGTGCAAGCTCCTTCATCTCCCAGTACCTACTGCAACCTACATCCTGAATCTGCTTAGTGTATTCATCTCTTGGTCTCCCTCTACGATTTTTACACTCCACACTGCCCTCCAATGCTAAATTGGTGATCCCTTGATGCCTCAGGACATGTCCTACCAACCGATCCCTTCTTCTAGTCAAGTTGTGCCACAAACTTCTCTTCTCCCCAATCCTATTCAATACCTCCTCATTAGTTACGTGATCTACCCACATAATCTTCAACATTCTTCTGTAGCACCATACATGTGATTAGGCTCTGTAATTTTTCTCATTTTTTGAATATTACTCTCCATATTGACAGTAAATGTGTCTGCTTTCATTGAAGAAACCTTTTTGTGAAGACGTATTAATTTTATTGTAATAGTTTTGGAAGAAGCAGATCCAACAGCCATCACTGAAGATGACTGAGACAGAAGTATATGCAATAAATTTCTGTGATGTTACAATATTTTGTCAAGATTCGTGGACTTGATGTGTTAATCGTTTAATTATGTTCCATGTATGTCTTGTATATTTTTGTCTTCTGCCATGAGCCTAAATGGCCTGAGTGTGTGTGCAATAAATGATGATGATGATGATGATGTAATAGTTTTCTGTTGCAGATGAATGATCAGGAATTGCGCACACATTGTTTGAAGGAAGAATGAGTGATTTCATCATGTCATTTAAATACCATGTAGTTAAAAAGTTGAACTTGCATATTCTGCAAAGTCTGAACTAATATTTGTTACCACTTTCTTCGTGGAAGTCAGTTAACATTTTCACAGCCAAAATTCTTTCAAACAACAATGATATGCACTAGCCACTAGGGCCTGACACATCAAAAGAAAGGTAACCGATGGCCTAAAAGATACAGTGCAAGTGGCACAGTATAACAAGAGAACAGATGAAACTTCCTGGCAGATTAAAACTGTGTGCCAGACCGAGACTTGAACTTGGGATCTTTGCCTTTCGTGGGCAAGTGCTCTACCAACTGAGCTACCCAAGCACGACTCATGCCCCGTCCTCATAGCTTTACTTCCGCCAGCTTTTGGAAGTACAGCTGTGAGGACGGGGCGTGAGTTATGCTTGGGAAGCTCTGTTGATAGAGCACTTGCCCGCGAAAGGCAAAGGTCCCGAGTTCAAGTCTCGGTCCGGCACACAGTTTTAATCTGCCAGGAAGTTTCATATCAGCGCACACTCCGCCTCAGAGTGGAAATCTCATTCTGGTAAGACAACAGATATTAATATGTGTTATAACAGACATCACATTGTGCCATCACACTTCTGACATATCTTTCCCAAGGCAAACCTTTGCTCATGTATTGCATACTTTTTGCTCAATTTAATTATTTTGCTCGCTTTATCATCTGCCAGGAAGGAAGGATGCATTAAAATGTGAGTTAGTCTCTTTAGAGAAAGATGGCGGGTTTACTGGTGGGAGGCTGATTCATAATTGAGTCATCCTGTAACTGACAACTGGGGCATTTCATTTCAATAATCTGTATTATATGGTCAAATAGCATCCTTTCACTGCTCCCCACATGCCTCTACAATTTTTTTACATGCAACACTTATTTACTGCCATTCAGTGGTGTCAGATCTGGCAACTTGTGCATGGCATTTCTCTGGTTCTGAATTGTCTGTCGCTATTCATAGTTTGTTTTTCCTATGTTGTCCATGATTTAGAAACAGTGATTGGCAAGCTTCAAATGGCACAGTATAAAATAAATTACAAGTACTAACTGTGGTTATTTCACTTGCTGCCAATGTTTCATAAACTGGCACTGAAGTGGTCTTGCTCCACTGTTAATTTCATGCAGGAACAAATGTTTAGTTAAAATTTGAACAAGAGATTACCAGGTCCTTGTACAGTGCTGTTGATTTTGTGATGTACTTTTCATGTAAATGTAAAGCCTTTGGAATGGTACATGGGAAGCAAATACAAGTGAGAGTAACTGATGATCACACCATTGGTACACAACCAGGAAGGGGCAAAAGGCACATTTTTCGTCACACAATAAACACAGGATTTAACATTCAGTTTTCCACTGGGTAGCAGGATGGTATAATAGTGTACATTGCAGGTACGTATGCAAGGGACAGCTGTTGCCCCACTTGCTGTTTAACTGTTTGATCATTTTATTGTAAATAAATTTGAGAGAAACCAAAAAAGTTATAAATTCATTCAATGAAGAATATAGCTCAGTATCACCATACAACTAAAACAAAATATCCAAACAATTATTTCATGAATAATTTTTGGTCTTTCGTACAGCCATTGAGGCCACATATTTCACAACTGATATATATCCATTATATTGATAGACTTTACCTGGATTTATATTTTATTCTCTTTGTGTATTTAACCACTCTTCATACCTTAAATAAATAAAATTTTTATATTTTTAATTACCTGAGTGGCAAGATTGTTCCCGATTAAGATTTTAAATCTTTGTGATGTCAACACATCATTTTTTGCTCTACATTTTTTTTCTTTAAGTTGCCACCTGTTCCCTTCTCATGGGATGGAGCTGTCAATTTGATTAAAATACATGCAAATATAATATTATTTGGTGTCTGTAATGTCAAAAGTATGCCAAAAACATACATTTCCTGACATATCCAAGATGTTCCAAAATTTATTCTTTTTCAGGATTGTACACATGTTGTAACCAATGCAAAGGTGCTGTAATGTCAATTTCAGGCCAACAGAATTTGAAGAATCATTTTCATTGATCTAAAAATTTGTCAAATCTAAATGTAACATTGTTTTATTGATCCCACATAAATCAGTAGTTCATTTGTTTGAACTGTCTGAACACACTGGATTTTGAAATCTCTCTCTACTGACTGGTAAACACAAATGCTAGCTTATTTTTATACCATCACTGTAGTTCCACAGTTTTCAGAGTTAAGCCAGGAAAAAAGTCTTAATTGAAGATGCACAATCTCGTTGTAGCCTGTAGTACTCTGCACCTATTCAAAATAAAAAATTGAGAGTTCTTGTAGATCAAAAAGTAAAGTACCTTCAAAGCACATCCATAAATTCTTCTCATTTTAATTTTTGGGATTGCAAACTTGTAGACAACACAATAATATACTCAGTAAGAGACTGCCATTCATTCAGTGTGTACATACATCACTCTTTGATAACTATCACTGTTCTCGTGTGTATGGATGCAGCATATTTTCATATTAATGTTTATACCAGTCTCATGCTAATTTTATTTCTAGGATCCACAAATGGAAGAAGCAATTGTCAGTGGTCAGTAAAGTCATCTGCATCCTCAGTCATTTTACGTGATGATGAATTCATTTTTTACATTATTTTACACCATAAACAGGACTGACATTTGGGGAAAATTTTACTCAACTTTCAAACTAGTCACATAAACATACATTTTCCGTTTTCCCCTAGATTCATTAAGGTAAATGGCAAGTTAGTTGTGAAATTTAGGAATTTTCTTTACTGGTCTTATCCATTTCAAACTGTGCTCCATCTGTTGATGTTACTGGCATTACATTAAATCCTAGTTATCCTTCCTTTCTAATATTTCACTAGTTAAATTAAGCAACACACTGAAAACAAGAATTATTTAAAATTTTAGATACAGTCACTGTAGAGTAATGTACTTCTGCAACAGTAACATTCTCAGTACAATAATTTGAATTTATAGTATGGTACGGCAGTAAGAAAAGCTATTCGGGAGAAGTCTTAAAACCTCCATCCATTCATGAACAAAGACAAGGCAAAATCTGTCAGATTTAAAATACAGCACATTAATCGGATCAACAAGATGTTGCAACAGAAAAGGATAGAAATTCTAGTATTTTCGTCCTGTTGAATGTACTGTAATTAGAATAGGAATTTGTCTTGTAAAAAAGTCAAGGAAAATAACCAAATTCTCAATAACCTCAAACCATTTCAATTACTGAACAGTGTTGTCCTCCTGCGACAGCACGGGAGAAGTGCCCTTCTGTGAAATAAGAGTTCTGACAGTCTTGTCGTCTAATAACAGCAGTGATGAGGAATCTTATTTTATGAGGGCTGCCCAGAAAGTATTGCACCGCAATTTTTTTCTCGGCCGAAAACAATATTATGAATGTTTAAATAACTTATGTGTTTGCTGCCAGGTGACATCATCAACCACCGCGGTGGTCGATGATGTCACCCAGCAACAAACCTGTAAGTTATTTGAACATTCAATTCACTGGGAAAAGTTAAGGTCTCACAATATTAGGAATGTGAAATGTTATGTATATATTATTTGAAGTCTCCTGAGTGAGCATGAAAAATTTCTGTCACTTCTGACAGATAGGGCAGCTGCAGGACAGTTTCAAAATGGCATCTGTAGGTGATGTATATTACAAGCAACATGTCGTCATTGAATTTCTCACTGTAAAGAAAGAAACTATGGGGAATATTCACAAACGCTTGTGCACAGTCCTTGGTGGTCATCAGAAGACGGTTCAGCAGAGCTCCACAATTTGCAGTGGTCGGGGAGACCATCCACGGTTGTCACACCTGGCCTCGCCCCCTCAGACTTCCACTTGTTTGGGTCGTTAAGAAACACCATTCTTTCGTGTGTGTAATTCTCATTATGTTCAATAAAGAACTGTTGGAAAAATAAAGTTGGTGCATTACTTTCTGGGTAACCCTCGTATACAAAAAGTTTAGTGTGGTGTAAGATACTGAATACTTTCAGGAAAATCAAAGCATATGAAAATGGAAAATGTGAAGTGCCTGAGCATACGCAAGAGGTTTTAAGATTTAAAAGGAAGATCATTGAAGGGGAAGAAGACTAGGTAGAAAAATCAATTGCGTGTGCAGTTCAGATGAGCTACATTGCTGTACTACTTTTAGCAAAGACTTTTCACGGCCTTTCATGGATGGTGATTTAATAAAAGAATAGTTTGTAGTTGTAGCTCAACATTTGTGTCCACTTTAGGTATAATAATATTGCATGGTGACAACATAAAATGTGACAATCGTGGGCCCCAAACAAGCTGTGGTAGATGACATTCAGAGCCATCTTGCAAAATGTGAGTTTGTTGCATATTCTTGGGAGCTCTGTGAAAGTGTAGGTATTGCAGGCAAAACACCTGGATGTGCAAATCTTAGCAGCACTGAAGAAAGAGTAGAAAATGTAAGTCTGTTGTGGAATTCATTAGTGTTTATGTCTACAGACAGACCACCAGTCAAGTTGGGGAAAAAATTCAGAACTTTTAGTGCAACTGAATGGGAAAATGTAAAAATCTTCCAGTAACCAATTAAGGCTGACCTGCACCTTTGATTAATTGAGCTCCAATGACACAGAATATCAAGCGTCTAGGTTCCTCTAAGCATTTCCTTAAGGATAAGTTTCCTTGTTTAGGCTAATCTCCATATGGCTACCAACCTACTGCCTGTTACAATGGAGGGGGTACAGTAATTGCTGCTTGCTAGTTTGCACTCACCATCTGCTCGTGGGGCATGTTTTCTGTGTAGCCCAGGAGTAAGCTGTGTTATTACCTGCTGATTGCTGTGAGGCTTTGAATGGCCACATTTTCAGTTGATATGCCAACATGTGTACACTACGTTAATATGGGAACAGCTAATTTACAAAATTAAATGGCACAGAACAAAACCCAATGTGGTATTTGCTATTTACATGAATTAACAAGTGATTTGTGTGTTACAAACACTATATTCAAAATCATAAGTGCCTGAAAAGAATAGCAAATACAAACAGAACAGTTTTTACTGTTAATCTCTAGAATGTTAACACACCTACCATCGTTCAGGCATCATATAGAGGTGGACTATGTCTGCTACAAGTTTTTTTGGTTGCCATTACTTACCTGTATTAACTGTCACTGGACCATATAGATGTATATTGAGGCAGCAGACTCCTTGCTCGAAGATGCCAAGTTTAAGCCAGCTGGAAATCTCAAACATCAGTCACTAGAAAATAAATTCACTACCTGCTGCTTTCCTGCACATGTATTTTACCTCCATTATGTACATTCCATGTTAGATTTTACTTGAGCGTATCACTTTAACAAAGCTTACAATACATATTAGTCTTTGTCATTTAGCTCCGTATGTCTTCTATGATGTGACATATGACCATTGTCTTGCCCAATGAAGTTCTGTGATCCACAGTGAAATCTCCAATGTGGGACGGTATTTTCACAGAATAATTGTCCCGAAGAGCAGATGTCCCCATGCACAGGAATCCAAGTGCCTATCCCTGCCTTGCAGATACTCTGTGTCAACTTACACTGTCATGACATGCACGAAAGGAACAGAAAATTTCCGACACACTATGGGGTCCCTAAACAAACATCTACTTATTAAAATAGCAAAATGCTTCCTTTAGGTCACGAATCTCCATCATCGAACAGAGGCAGAACACATATCACTTTCTTCAAAATGATATGTTACCTCCAATATCCCCCCACGTAGATGAAGGATGTTGCGACATACATTATTTTATAGTGTTTTACGGTTCAGTTCGAAATGAGAACATAGCTTATGCTAAACCTCATACCCTAATATTTGTCTTTGGAAGTTGCAAGTCTAAGTTACAACACAGTATTGCCATACTCCATTTATACTCATGTCTTTTTCACAAAGTCCTTTAATTGACAGTACTTGCCACAACATTTTGCACCCTACATCATTCTGTAGTAACTTCCATCATAATCTGAATGGACTACCGATCCAAAACATCAATTCCATTATTTATAACTTCCACTTAGTTACCACTACCTTTTGGGTAACAGGTCCATATTCATATTTCCCTCTGTTTCATCAAAGAAAGTGGTGAGTATGTTTACCACTTATTCTCTTATTCTTATGTTCATTTGGGTCAGAAATTTGTGTAAGAAGATACATAGCTAACTTATCTTAAAACTAACCTCCCCTGAGACGAGTACTTATAAATCCCACCAGGTTCGTCTTATATTACACAAAACTATAAAATTTTCGAGGTACAAGAAATTAGTTCTGTTACAATAGATAACAAATATATTTTCTACTACACATAAAATAAAACGTGCAACAATATTACGAAAAGGAAAGCTGCTTCTCACCCTATTGTCACAACTAAGCTTTTGGCCAACACGGCGTTTGTCGAAAATATACGACACGTGCGCTCTCTCTCTCTCTCTCTCTCTCTCTCTCTCTCTGTGTGTGTGTGTGTGTGTGTGTGTGTGTGAGACCTCCTCCACCCCCCCATCCATCCCCCCAACCCCAACCCACGGGATTACAGAATACCAGTGAGTTCGTTCACTTTGCTAGCTTGGAGTAAACCAAAAAAATATTACTAGAAAGGCACTCTCTACAAACTTATAATTCTCTATCAGGATAGTACCAGTACCCTCATTTTCCTTCCCTCACTCCCCTTTCAGTGTGGGTCATCGTTTTAGTTCACCCAACCTTCCTTTACACGAATATATACGGTGATTCACGAAGATATGCAAATATGTTAATTTGTTGTTCAACAAGTAAAACTAAAGAAAAAAGTTCATATAAACAAGGTCTGCAAATGTTTAGTTACAACTTATAAAAGATTTTGCCTGAAATTTAGCACCTTTGCTAACATCAAGCCATCGCAAAACTGTACTAGGTTATAATAAAGCACGATTTCCATTTATTTTGTTGTTATTCATCTAGTGAATATCTAATAAAACATGTCCCAGACGTGTATCTGCAGTAGTTTTCCAGAACATCCACAGAAAAAAAGAAGTAACTTCGTAAAATTTTTAATTTATTAACCGTCAGTACACACAGGTGGTCTGTCCGATCAAGGAGAATATTTTCACATTAATGCAATGTCTGAAACTAGTTTCCAAGAAGCTATCTTCTCAATACCTTTGAGTGAGTGCAATAGGAGTCGTTTGGTATGGTGTTTCTGGTATTTCAACAATAGCATTTCCAGTTAGCTCACAACAGAGAGGTCTAGGGTCTCACAGCAGTGTTGCCAATTTAGCGACTTTGTCGCTAGAAATGGCGACTTTTGCCTTCGTCTTAGCGACAAAAGAAAACTTTTTAGCGACAAAAAATATTTAGCGACTAATCTGGCGACTTTTGGAGTACTGACGACTATTGAAGCACAAATCAAAACTGTTTTGGGCCAGTATTTTCATTAACAAAACTAAGATTTTAACGATAGAATGGGTACTACACTGACTTTGTTCTAGATTTACTAAGTTAAATTAAGTTCCTAGCAGATCATGTAGCACTGTTCAGTATTTAGTAAACCTGAATGTGGGAATTGCCTAAAGAGTAAGAAAACCTTGACTATAGAACAATTCAGTATTCATTGCCCACTAGCCTGTTATCGTCGATAGCGTATCGATCTATAATTCTTCAACTTTTGAACTCCCTTTATTTTTCGAATTGACAAAAAACATACGTAATATTGAGTACAATAAAATACATTTCTGTCCAGCAACCTCTAATTTTTCGAAATGTTAACTCGCAGTCAAATTATTACCACATGCACAGTGGTAACGCAAGAATAATTCGGTGGGGGTATCTGAGACATTATTACGTTTTAAACAATAGGACTGATATCGAGTTACTGAGTGAGAACATTGTTTCTTGACCTCTAGTTCGCCTGAGTTTTAATGTATTTTCAGTGATTATAAATTGGTGAAACTTATGTTGTGGTGGCTTACATAATGGATTTACCGCAGAAGAAGAAGCAGTACGCTCAAAAATATCGGGATGCGTGGGAAGCAGAACCTGACTTCAATGGATGGCTGAAACCAGTCGTTGGAGACTTATCCAAGGCAAGATGTCAAGTATGTGGAACAGAGTTTTACGCTAAATTGTGTGACATTAGAAAGCAATCGAAAACTATTAAGCATAAACAAAAAATTGATTTAAAAAGAAACACAAACCACCTTACCTGTGAAAATTGTTCCGAAAACTACAGTTAGAATAGCAAGCAGAGCGGAAGGCGCCCTTTCTTTATTTATTGCTGAAAATTGTTCTATTTTAGCTGTAGATCATTTAGGAATACTGTGCAAGAAGGTGTTTTCCGGTGATGAGGGCGCTAAAAATATGCAATTACATCGTACAAAGTGCACTAACAGTATAACTTAAGTTTTGGCTCCATTGAAGATATTGGTAACCAAAAATACAGTGTACTAGTAGATGAATCCACAAATGTATCAATATCTAAAATTCTAGGTATCGTTATACGGTACTATAGTGTTAACAACCTGATGAAAAATATTATTTAAAGGCAAGAAAACATTTTATTAGCTTTGTAATTACACCCTGGATACGAAAAAAAAACCAAACACATTTACTGTAAGAAAAAACACAGAAGTTACACACAAGCCAAGAATAAAGATATTGACAGCAGAGTCATGGAGCAGCACATAAATATAGACGTCAAGGAATTTTTTCTTTTCTTTTAACACTTCCTCCAAAAGAAAAAATCATGAAATTATTGCTTTGTCTCTTGCATGCCAATTTCTGAACATAGAAAATTAAATCGAACTCGTTCAAGATGTTTCGTCAAATATCTGCCAACTGGTTGTGTCCATCAATGTGTTCCAAGAAAATCTCACCGTTCAGATATCTTTCACGAACATAGAAATGTCGGACCTCTATATGTTTAGAACGTCGATGATATTCTGGATTTTTTGCCAACTTCAATGCACTAGCATTGTCAATGTAAAGAACTGGAGGCTGCCCCGACATTTCCACTAATTCTGACAGCAGACGACGTAACCAAACTAACTCTTTTGCTCCTTCACTAGCTGCAATTATTTCCGCCCCGGTTGTGGATGTGGCCACTACTTTCTGCAACTGACTTGTCCATGACACTGCACCACCTGAGTACTTTGCAAGAATTCCAGTTGTTGAGCGCCTTGTCCGGTTATCACCTGCGAAATCTGCATCAGCGTAAATCTTTAACTCTTCTTTTTTATTATATACAATTCCAAAATTTAAGGTCCCTTTCAAATACCGGAAAATGCGCTTTACTCTATTCCAGTCTTCAGTGGTTGGTTTCTCCATAGCTCGAGCAGCTTTATTGACTGCAAAAGTGATGTCTGGACGAGTTACTGTTGAAAGGTACATGAGACAACCAATTGCTTCACGGTAGGGTACAGATGACGAAACTTCTTCGTTTTGATTATTGTCCTCACGTCCAATAGGAGTTGAGATTGTATTGCATTCTGCCATTCGAAATCTTTGCAGAATTTCTTCTGTGTATTTCTCTTGACTTATCATTATTGCTCCATCTTCATATTGCTCTATTTTTATGCCAAGAAAATTGTCAAGACTGCCAGTTGTTATTTCGAATTCATGTTGTAAAACATCCATAAAAACAGCAATTTCTTTCTTGTTACTGCCGACAATCAGGCCATCATCAACGTAGATTGCCACATAAAGGCTATTTCCATTTTGTCTACGATAAAATAGGCATGGGTCTGCATCACTGATTGAAAAACCAGCTTTCTTCATGAACTCAACAAAACGTTTGTTCCAGCAACGTGGCGCTTGCTTCAACCCATAAAGACCTTTTTTTAAGAAACATACTCGGCCTGTACCATCTTCGAAACCTTCTGGTTGTTCCATATATACTTCATCTTCAAGTATTCCATTCAAAAAAACTGTCTTTACATCGAATTGTTCTAGCAGCATTTTCTTTGAAGCAGCTACAGCCAACAGAGTTCGTATGGTGTCATAACGTGCCACAGGGCTAAAGGCGTCGTCATAATCAATTCCTGCTTTCTGAATACAGCCTTTTGCAACCAATCTGGCTTTAAAGCGAGTACCTCCATTGACTGCGACCTTTCGCCGTAGAACCCAGCGGTTTTGCAATACTTTGGCATTCTTCGGACGGTCAACCAGCACCCAGGTATTGTTTTCCTTAAGTGATTGAAGTTCTTCACTAATAGCTTGCATCCATTCTTCCTTCTCGTTTGACTGCAATATTTCTGAAAAACAGTTTGGATCTTTGTATCCAAGTGCATCAACTTTTGTTGCCATACAAAATTCACCACTCTCCATCCAGGTTGGTTTTCTTCGTTGTCTTTTATTCTTCTGTTTCTCTTCATTAGAAGATTCAGCAGCTTCTGCTTTTAGAAATTCTGTTAATTCTTTATTTTCTTCAGATTCACTCGACTCTTGACTTTCTCTAGAATCGAGAGTGCCAATTTTTTCTTGAGTTTGGCTTCCTCCAGAAGTGTACAGCCTAGGAGATTTACATTGGTCATCTTTAGATGAATTCGGATCATTAAATTCTTCCCGAGGGACTTCAGATTCAACATGATCACTATGTAAATAACAAACAATTTCTGGCTTAAATTTTACATCGTGACTCAACACCACTTTTCTTTTAGATGGAATCCAAACTCTGAACCCATCTTTGTCATTAACATATCCAACAAGTCGTCCAAAAACTGCCTTATCATCAAACTTGGAACGGAATTGTTTGTTAATGTGAACATAGCAGCCTGTACCAAAAATTCTGAGATGATCAAGTCGTCCTACTGGTCGATTAAACCATAGTTCATAAGGGGTTTGTACCGAGCGAGGTGGCGCAGTGGTTAGCACACTGGACTCGCATTCGGGAGGACGACGGTTCAATCCCGTCTCCGGCCATCCTGATTTAGGTTTTCCGTGATTTCCCTAAATCGCTTCAGGCAAATGCCGGGATGGTTCCTTTGAAAGGGCACGGCCGATTTCCTTCCCCATCCTTCCCTAACCCGAGCTTGCGCTCCGTCTCTAATGACCACGTTGTCGACGGGACGTTAAACACTAACCTCCTCCTCCTCCATACGGGGTTTTATTTTCAACTGAAGATTTTCCAGTACGATTTATTAGGTAGACTGCTGTGTTACATGCCTCTGCCCACAACCCTTTAGGTAATTTACTCGTATTTAGCATTGACCGGGCAGCTTCAACAATGGTCCTATTTTCCCGTTCAACCACACCATTTTGTTCAGGAGTGTAAGGAGGAGGAATCAGTAGCTCTATTCCCCTGTCTGCAAGCAGTTCACTGACATTCTTATTGTTAAATTCTTTGCCACCATCGCATCCAAATTGTTTGACAACATGTCCATTAGTTCGTGCTTCATTTAAAAACTGCTTAAGCACAGTGCACACTTCACTTTTGTGTCTTAAAAAGAAAATTCGACGAAATTTACTAAAATCGTCTTTGAAACATACATAATAATGCTTGCCTCCAAAAGATTTCGTGCTCATTGGTCCATTTACATCCACGTGGATTAATTCACCAGTACTGGTAGCGCGTATTGTTCGTGTTTTGAATGGCAGCCTATGCATCTTTCCAACCGCACAGCCGTCACAAAATTCACTCTTGACATCTTCCACATTAATGTTCATTCCTTTTAAAATATTCTTCACATGTTGTTTATTCTGATGACCAAACCTTTCATGGTACACTTGCAATGTTTCGGATGAAGTCATCAAGCTCATACGATTCATTTTTGCATTTCTAACAACACGCCTGTTCAACACATAAAGTCCATTTTTTACATAACCTGTCATAACAATATTGCCACTGACTTGTTTTCGAACACAGACATTATTATAACTAAAATTAGTACTGTAGCCTCTGCAGGCAATGGCTCTCACAGAGAACAGATTAGCACTTGCATCAGGGACGTATAAAACATTGTCCATTCTAGCATTGCACCATTTATTGTTTCGTCGGATTTGGATGTAAACTGTTCCTTGACCGTACGCACACATTTTCACATCTTGTTTTCCCAATGAAATTACTTGAGGAACATCAAATTCACTATACGAAACAAAATACTGTTTGCTGGGAGTGATATGATTTGTAGCGCCACTGTCGCAATACCATTTATTTGGGTCACTGTGATTACTGGTACACACACCCATAGCGTATGAAGTAAATGCAGCGTGTTCACTGTCTCGCTTCTTCTCTTTTCTTTTATTGCTGTCACGAGTGTTCTGTGGAGACTCTGCTGCCCAGTGACCTAATTGTTTGCATTTATTACACGGAAACTTCTGTTTTAATTGTGACTTCGTCATCTTTACTTGCTGATTACTTGTTTGCCGTTTTCTTGTCTTAGAAACGACAAAAGCTGCACTTCCATTAACATCTTGTTCACGCAGTTCAATAGTACAGAGTTTTTCAATCAATAAATTCAAGCTTTGCTTTTCTGTCGGTATCGTATCCCAGAGATCCTTAAAATTGTCGTAGTCTTTTCCCAGTGTAGACAAAATTCGACCATTTAAGATTCTTTCAGATAGCGTATTTTCTTCATGTTTTGATAATTCATCATTCAGGTCCACAAATAACTTTTGCAGTTTGTCCACATGTGCACTAATATCTTCCGATTCATCACGTTTAACACAGAAAAATGTTTCAATCAACATATTCAAACGCTGAGTACTGCTACGTTCAAATCGGGCGCGTAATTTGTCCCAGATTTCTTTAGCATTTTTGCACGTTAAGACGAGTTCTGCAACAGGTTTACTTAGCGCACTTGCTGTAAGACTTGCTGCCTTTGCGTCGTCCTTGAGCCATTCCACATACGCTTCTTTTTGTTCACTTGTCGCATCTTGCGGCAACTCTACACGTTCACGTGTACCGTTAATAATATCTTCTAGTCCATATGAACGTAGCACCATAGAAATATGCCATTTCCATTTGGCCCAGTCGTCAGGTCCTTCAAGCTTATCTATGCTGACCTTATAATCGCCGCTAGCAGTCATGTTTCTTTACAGACACACGCTCATTTCAAATATTGTTTTAATTAAACTGTGTTGTTTGCCTTTACACGTGTACTGGGCCCATAACCTAATGAAAAATATTATTTAAAGGCAAGAAAACATTTTATTAGCTTTGTAATTACACCCTGGATACGAAAAAAAAACACATTTACTGTAAGAAAAAACACAGAAGTTACACACAAGCCAAGAATAAAGATATTGACAGCAGAGTCATGGATCAGCACATAAATATAGACGTCAAGGAATTTTTTCTTTTCTTTTAACAAAACCAAACCATTAGATCAGCATTTCTCAAACTCGCTGTAGTAGAAACTGCAGATGCAAGAAATCTGGTTGCTGTTCTTGTGAATTCTTTGAAAGATCTCAAACTTTCAATCGCTAATATGATAGGAATTGGCACAGATAATGTTTCTGCAATGGTTGGAATAAACAATGGGCTTTTCGAACAACTCAAGAGAGAATATGGTTTGAAGCATTTGGTATTGATCCGTTGCATTTGTCACTCTTCAGCTTGCAGTTTCGAACGCCTCAGTGAATACCATACCTAGAAACATAGTTTCTTGTACGGGAAACCTACAATTGGTTCTCCATTTCACCCAAAAGACAAGAGGAATATAAAAAGGTTTATGAGACAATAAATTGCGGAAAACAGCCACTAAAAATTTTGAAGGTCTGCGCAACATGTTGGTTTTCAATTGAACCAGCAATACCAAGAATTCTGGAGCAGTGGGAAGAACTAAAGCTACATTTATCACTTGCCATGGTTCAAGACAATTGTTACACTGCCGATCTTTTGTACAAGATGTATTGTGACGACTCAAATCATCTTTACATGATTTACCTTAAACATGCTTTAAAAGACGCACAAATAGCATAAAAGAAATTCAACAAAGACTGCCAAGTAACGTTACGATCCTGGAAAAAATGTCAGTGCTGAATGTTGAAGAAACACTAAAAGTGAATAAAAATAATGCTGTAGCGGATGAAGCCAAAGAATTGGGTTTTAGTGGCGATTTCGTAGACGGTATGCTGCAAGAATGGCATAATATCAACTTCATTAGGTGGAATAACACTACTAACACTGTTCGATTTTGGAGTGAGGTTGTGCAATATAAAAATGCCGCAGGGGAGAATCCTTTTTCTTTGATTTCACAGCTAGCAATGACTGTTCTATGCCTACCGCATTCAAATGCAGAAGTGGAAAGAATATTCAGTTCTATGAACATTATAAAAACTAAACATAACAGATTATCGTTAAAGACAATTAATGCTTTGATCATATTGAGAGACCAGCTGAAGAAACAAAATAAAGATTGTGCATCTTCTGACATACCGTCAGACGTATTGGAGCTTATTGGAACGAACAAAAGTTATTCTTTTGCGACAAAACCAGTCGAACTGCAACATCATCTTTTGATCGACGTTCAACCCTCTACATGAACTACAGTTCTGTCAGAGCATGAAACGGAAGAGTCATTCGAGCTTCTGAGTGACGACCATGAATAGCACACATACCGGTATGTATATATTTTGTAACCTAATTTGAGTTCTTGCTTTCTTTTGTTACAAATATAGTTGTATATTTCTAGTATATTTGACTAATGTTATTGAAACAACAATTTAGGTGTTGCGTCAATTGTGATAACATGTTTAATTAAACATTAGCGTATTTTGCATGTATTTTGTTGCAAGAGATGCGTCATTTAATTAAGACAATACAGCAGTTACGTATGAGAATTTTTATTAATATTTTATTACACTACCCCCCCCCCCCCCCACTGGCTTATTGCACCATTCACAGCACGAAATTTTCAGCACACCCCTAGTAAAACCAGTTTTAGCGACTTTCTAGCGACTTTTGATATTGAATCTAGCGACATGGGTTTTTTAGAGTTGGCAACACTGTCTCACAGGCCAGCCGCGTGCACTAGTGTCAGTTTATTGTTAGCTGCGCCAACGTTAGTAACGCGCATGCATATTTGCGGTATCTGCTTAGTTTAGTGGTAGAACAGATTTTTTCGTGCTTTGTACCGTATTTTAGTATGTTGTAACTACATCATGGCTTATTCTTACGAGGCACAGGAGGAGAGAATTAGGAACTTGATTGAAGAAGTAATGGCTGAAAGTGACGCTGGTGATTCTGAAGATGGAGAAATTGACTTTGAAGAAATCTAGGACCAAGAGTGGAAAAGTGATTCCGGCACCAAACAAAAAACGTCAAGTGATGAATCAGAAGACCGTGATTGTGGTGCTGACAGTGATGTGTTTGTCGGTAAAGGCGGAACAGTATGGAACTCACGTGTTCCGCGAAAGAACTCCCTCGTACGTCGTAACATCATAACTCATTTACCAGGTGTCAAAGGTGCTGCGAAAAGTGCTACAAATCCTCAACAGAGCTGGGAACTGTTTTTTGATGAAAACATTATACACATACTCGTTGACTGTACGAACAGGTACATTCAAAGTATCCAGGGAAACTTTTCAAGGGAAAGAGATGCACAGCAAACTAATAAAGCTGAAATAAAGGGCTTATTGGGATTATTGTACTACGCTGGTGTAATGCGTGCCCATTGACTAAGTCTACAAGATTTGTGGTGAAAGATGGCACAGGAGTTGAAATATTTCATCTCACGATAGACATAAACAGATCACGTTTTCTCCTTTGATGCCTCAGATTCGACGATAAACAAATAAGAATGGAAAGGGAGAAAACAGATCACATGGCGGTGATAAGATAGGTGTTCAGTCTAATTGTTGGATACTTTCAGAAGGCTTATACAGTTTCTGAATACGTGACAGTTGATGAAAAACTAGAAGCATTCCGTGGAAGATGCAGATTCCGACAGTACATGCCAAATAACCCAAATAAGTATGGAGTAAAGATTTTTGCAACAGTGGATGCCAGAATGCTTTACACATTCAACACGGAAGTGTATGTTGGGCAACAGCCTGAAGGCCCTTACAGACAGGACAACAGACCAGTTGAACTTGTTCAGATACTTTGCCAACCTATACTGAATACAGGCCGCAACATAACTTGCGACAATTATTTTACAAGTTATGAGTTTGCAAACACATTGATTACGAAGAAGACAACCATCGTTGGTACCCAGAGGAAGAACAAGAAACAAGTCCCAAGGGGATTTATTACACTAAAAACCGACAAGAAAAGTCATCTATGTCTGGGTTTCAGAAAAATTCCATCCTAGTCTCTTATGTGCCGAAACGAAATAGAGTGGTATTACTACTGCCAACGATGCACCACAATGGAAATATTGATGAAGATGCAGGGAATGATAAAAAACCAGAAATTATTACTTTCTATAACATTACTAAGGGTGGAGTTGATGTTGTAGAGGGAATGAGTGCAACATATAATGTAGCTAGGAACACAAGATGGCCAATGGTTGTTTTTTATAGCATCATGAACACAGCTGCGATAAATGCTGCTATTATTTTCAACTCAAATCAGAAAGAACAAGTGAGAAGAAGAGAGTTTTTGAGGCAGCTTTCTTTTGTGCTTCTGCGTGATCATCTTCAACAAAGAGTAATGTCAAAAACATTGCCAAGGAAGATATCTGAGAGAATTGGAGAGCTTTTCAGTATGAAAATTTCAGAAGTGGAATCAACTGCGACTTCACGAGGACGGTGTGTGGACTGCAGGAGCAAAAACAGAAAAATAAGATATATTTGTAAGAACTGCAAGAAATACATTTGCCTTGAACATTCTGTTACCGTGTGCCAAGACTTTCTTGGCAAAATATCTGATTGAATACATGCATTATTTTGATAATAGCTAAATCTTATGTATCTGCATTTGTGTAAATATTTTTGAACAAAATATTAAATTTATCCCTTAAATATATTCACTAAACTGATTTTTAATGATATTACTTCATTTAATAACTCTTCCCTCCATAATATACATCTACACGCAAATTCAGAAAGATAGAAACTGCAAGGGTCTGTGAGACCAGCTGCGTGTACTGCCGTTCTGTCTCCAAGTGCGTGCACCGCCGGGTTAACTGATTGGCCCACTTTGTTTTTTAAATTCCAGACAATTGCACAAAGTTTTCAACAGAAGTTGTAGAGAATTTAATTTTGTAAAAAATGATGGTAATAATGTTAACTGAAACTGTATGATGAATGTGTCAGATAATCTGCTTTTATTAATACCATAGCACACGTGAATTGATGTTAAACCGGAAAATACAAAACTCAGTGTTAAGGAAGTTGTACAGTGTATGTACAATTTCACAATACATTCACAATAAATGTTCAAAACTGTCTCCACACAGTTCAGTGCATCTAGCTACACGTGTATGAACAGATTTTGTTGCTCAGTGTCATGGGGTTGTTCTTAATTTCGTCGATTGCATTCACAATGCGAGCAAGTGATGCCTCACATATATTGACTTTGTCCTCAAACTATGTCTTTCATCGATCCCCATACACAAATATCCATTGCCGTTGTGTTACATCGGGCGATCTGGGTGGCCACAGACGTGTAGCACCACAACCAATCAATTTCTGGGTGATGTGGTGGCGCACTGTCACGTTGAAAATACATTTGCAATGGCGTATACAGAGGCGCCGACTTGAAATTTTATTTTATTATTTTTTTTTGGGGGGGGGGGCAAGAATCATTTTATTAGGTACTACATTTGACAGATAATTTTGCGTTTCCATCTACATGTTCGACACTCCAAACCAGTTCTATTTGCAGATGACACCAGGGTATTGATTGAAGGTGGAAATAGAAAGGCTCTTAGGCTGTATGCTGAAGTCACAAATGAAAAGATTTCAGAGTGGTTTGTGAGGAATCAGCTACTGATTAACCCTTAAACAAAAAAGAAAAAAATACTGCCACTATACAATTCCACACACAGCAAAATTAAAAATCCATTAAAACCACATATTTCTTTGGAAAACCAAAAAATTGTCACTGAAACAAAATTGCTTTGTTTACTTACAAGACAATCTGAAACGGAATTCGCACATCACATTCTTAAATTCTAATCTATCTAAAATGATCTATGCAATGAGAATTATATGGAACAACACAAGTGGTGAAGGAGAGAGGTGTATTATGCACGCATATTTTCCCTTTTGAGTTATGACATCATATTCTTGGGAAATTCCCCTCACAGCATAACAACTTTCAAGAAACAAAAAAATTTTGTGAGGATAATGAAAAATGCAAACAGCTGAAAATCATGCAAACTACGATTGGCTGGCGACTAGCCCCTACCCCTCGACTCGCTGAAACGTCAATCACAATGTCATTTCAGTCGGAGTATAGGTCAGTAGTGGTACAAAATAAATACGTAAATAAAGTTGAAGAAACCTACCTTAATTTTTGATGGCAAATGTACTTCTCCTCAGATCATTCCTGCATATGGACTTGTCACATATGGCATCAAGGTCGAGTTTCATCGATTCATCTCTGTGGGCGTTGAGAAGGGCGATGGCATTAAGACGATCCTGCCTCATTATGGAACGAAGATACGTTTTCACCCTCCGCAGACAAGAAAACGATCTCTCAGCGGTGCAGGACGTTACCGGAATCGTCAACACTACACGTATGAATTTCACTAGTTCAGGCAGTAGGTCAAACAGGTGGTTTTCCTGTTTTAGGTATTTCACTATGTCATCCAATGAACTAATATTCACAGAATCACTACTTTGGATAATCTCATGAAACATGCTTCAGTGGAGAAGCAAGCGTTCTTTGTCTATATCTGATTCGTAGAAAGATAAAATATCGAATGAATGTTTGTTATCACCAAGAAGAAATTGTTCAGTTTGATTTACAAACATGAATGATTGAGTTTTGAAGCGTGATTCCAAGAAGCTGATGGATATATCCATTGTTTCATAATATTTGACACATACTTCATAATATTTGTCACATACTTCAGTGAATGTTTCTACAGATGAATTGATGGAGTCATCGTATTTCTTAGGGACTTTTCTTCTACGGGGTAATTTTGGGGCCAATCAACATCCATATCTTGACATTTTGAAGTTACTTCACCCCAGAATGATTCAAAAATTTTTCTCATAAATTTAATAGAAGTTACAAGAGTGGAAATCACCTTATTGGCCTCCTCTAAGTGTAGAGATTTCCTCTGTAGTGCTATGTTTACGGTATCAACGTGATCAAACAGTTTTACCAAAAGTGATAACATGAAAAAGAAGTCATACATCTGCATATTAATCAAAAAGCTGTTTGCTTTGTCCCCAGTGTCTGAATTGTCATTTCTTGAAACATTTAGAAAAAATTCCTGAAGTTCTGTGTAGTTGGACAAAACTGAAGACTTTGCCAAGTATTTTATGGCCCACCTTGCAGGACAGTGTGGTTTCAAATTTGTAAAGGCATCTGCCTTCAGGTGAGCAAAAAGATATAATCTTTTAGGTGAATCTCTCACAATATGTATTAAGACCTTCATAACATTCAATGCATTTCGACATTCTGGAACTGCTTTCATAGTGTCTTGGAGTGTTAGATTTAAACAGTGCGCAAGGCAGTGCACAAACATAGTTTTCTTCTCCATTTCCATAAACTTTGCCTGGACACCATTATGTAATACGGCGATGTTAGGTGAACCGTCAAAGCACTGGTCCCTACAATTAGATGTAGGCAAATCAAATCGTCTTAAAATGTCCATAATAATATCAAACAGAGCCTTAGCTGTGGTACTTTGTATTGAGTATAGCCCTAAAATATATTCTTGTATCTCTAGCGAAGCAGCAACAAATCTTATACAGATACTAAATTGCTCTTTGGTGGCTATGTCTGTTGTTTCGTCTGCTATTATTGCAAAATATTCTGCACTCTTGATATCCTCCAATAATTTTCTAATAAGTGTATGACTTAAAATGGCCAAAATTTCGTTTTGCACATCATGGGATGTCCATTTGTAAGTTTCGCGCTGTAGCCATATTAAAAGTAGCTGGTTATCTTCCCATTGAAGGCGTAATAAATTGTCAAAGTCACTTGCTTCATCAGTACGCCAACGTATTGCAAGCCCCTACCCTGCTAAATAATGGGGAGAAGATATGATTTTTAGTAAACAAGCTCGGTTTTCTTTCATTTGTGTCAGTTTTTCTTTGGAAACCTGGCTGAATACATTGACATTCGATTGTAAGGATTTGAATTTCAGTACAGCTTCTCTGTGGCAGCCCGATGCTTCATGCGCTTTCAACTTTTCTACCAGTTCTTCCAGTTTGAAAAACCAGTTTCCATGAAAGTTTTTTTTCCATTTTGTGAGAAAACTGAAAACGATTTTCTTCAAACATTTGTCAGCAAATTTTGCAAAAAATAACATCTTTTACTTTATTGTAATCGGTCCATACAGATTGCTGTTTCCAAGAGGGCTGATAACAGCGTTGTTTTTTTCCGGGAACAATGTTTTTTGTCACCGCCACAGTTCTGTCACTATCTGTGTCTTTGTTGTCACACACAGCACCACTAACACTTGGTCTAGCTTCACTGGACAGGGACGAAAGATTAACAACTGAACCGAGTCACAGTAAGACTAACTGACGACTGGCGACGCCCAGCTCCGGAATATTTACGTTCGCTGCCAACATTAGCTGGGGCCTGCGTAACAGCACTGTGCGCCTAACAAGAAGTAGCCATGTAACAATAGTGTTGATTATTGTCAGATCCAGCTCTTGGGGGAGGGGCGAACCGTGCCATCGCCCAGGGCGGCAGATTTTTGGGGGCTGCAAATCCATCTTGCGTAAATGAAGGAATGTGAGAATAAATTGGAAATACAAATTATTCAAAAAATCAAGGGTCTTCTTGAAAATTATCTATGGTACAGAAACAGTGTGCTCCGATTTACGAAAGAAACGTTTCCTCCAACAAAAATGGCTTAAAATGTATTGCACTGTAAATGTATCACTGACTGCTGCTTAAAGACATATTCACAACAAAGAGACAAATGAGTGTGATATGTGAAAATAAGGCGTCATGTATGAAATATGTTGTGGGAAAATTTGACTATGTCGTAAAGGGGTGGAGGGGGGCGCTTGACATGTTCGCGCGGGGCGGCAAAATCCCTGGAGCCGGTGCTGATTTGTGTGGTGTTGTACCTAGTGATCGTCAATAGAATTTACAAAAATGAATAAAGAGTCTTTTACGTTACCTAGTCCTAGCGATCGCCATCAAATTCAGTGTCACTATTGCTCAGTAGTTTCTTTTACATGCTGCCAGCAGGCTGCTGTGGGAGGAAGTTGAGCTCGTCCTAGCAGCCAAAGCGCTGCGAGCTCATGGTGAGCTTTCGTTCCCCGCATACCTCCGTACAGTAAAAGTGTGCGAATAGCAGGGGGCAAACCCTGTCACGACAGTTCGTCATATGCAGAGGTTGTAGGAGTAGCAGAAAGGAATACGCAATAGCTCGTAAAATCGGTATTTTTTTCCTACGTAATCATCACATACTATTATGCAAAAACGTATGAGCAAGTTTTAACAAAATTTTACAGTAAAGGATGAGGAAGGGGGAGAGGGCGGTGAGAAATGCATGTTTGCCTATTGGAGGGGGTAGCAGGCCCCTGCTTTTAATTATTGCGGGGGGGGGGGGGGCACAAAGGTACCTTGCCTCCCCTAAGTCGGCGCCACTGTGGGGTACGAAGTGCGAAGTGGAATGTTGAGCAAGCAGGGCATTTCATCTTGAAGGAATTGTAAGTACGTCTCACCAGTTAAACATCCTGGGAAAATGAATTGTCCAACAAAGTGTGTGTTTATTATACCACACGACACATTAATGCTAAGTCGCTGCTGGAAATTGCGTTGCACCCCTGTTGCATGTCGGTTTGCTTCAGACCATACGTACTCCCTATGTAAACTGTTTACACAACCTCGAGTAAACTGTGTCTCATCAGGAAATAAAACGTATTTGTGTAACTGTCGATTAGTATTTAACCCGTTGCACAACTCCAAGCGAAGGCAGGATCTCCCGGATACAAATGATGTACTTTTTATTTATAGTAAGGATACAGATTATTGTAGTTCAGTGTACGCCATACCTTAGATTGTAAAATGCCTAATCGTTGAGACATAATTACTGGTACCCGGTCTACGTTGAACAGCATCCATAATTTCATCATCGTCTTTACGTATCGAGCGCTTTTACTGCTTATGAACGCTAGGTAGAGAACCTGTCTCCCGTAACATTCGAAATACTCCACTAATGGTTCGTACATTCGGAGTCCTCCGAGTTGGACAACGTACACGTTATTCGTCAACTGCAGCTGTAGCATTACCATAACATTTGCCATAAATAAACACCATGTTGGCGTATTCCTCTGTCGTAAATTTGAAAAGCTTCCCTATTTCATAAATAATCTACAAACTAGAACAGTTGCCTTGTGGTTTCACTTAAATACACTGTTGTTATTATGTTCTTTCACTGAACAACACAGAAACTAACACGTCTCAAGGTTAGGAAACGATTGAAACAACTCACTAACGGTTGCCAACAAAGACGAACTTCTCTACATTCTTAATGGAAAGTAATCAAAGTTACTTGTATAATAATCTTTGCTTCTCTGGATGTTCTGGAAAACTACTGCATATATACACGCCTGGGACATGTTGTATTAGATTCACCAGACCAATAACAACAAAATAAATGGAAACCGTGTATTACTTTAACCTCGTACGGTTTTGCGATGGCTTCATATTAGCGGCGTTGCTAAATTTCAGGCAAAATCTTTTATTAGCCGTAACTCCGTAACTATTTTCTATTTTTTTGAATGCAGAAATCATAATCCGCTACTGGCCATCGTATCTTCACCAGAGCCCCGTCGGCCGTCACTTTTCAGGGTTCCTGTAGGACCTTCACAGCTACCGTAGCGGTGTACACACACACACACACACACACACACACACACACACACACACACACAGTCCCCACTGTACCTCACTCCTACTGGCAATCCCCTTCTTCATGCCGTTGCCCATCTGCCACGTCTTGGACGCGGGGTTGGACTTGTGGGAGATTAATTAGGAGAAGGGATGAGAGATGAGCAACATGGTTTCAGAACAGGAAGGTTCATTTTTGCTGTAAGACAACTGCAGGAACAGCATTGTGAATATGAAATTATCTACTAATGACCTTCCTGGACATTAAAAAAGCGTATGATAGTGTGTGTAGAAGCAAAGCGTGGAAAGCCCTGGAAAACAGGAGTAGCAAAACAGATTATTTGGAGGATATGGGAAATGCACCATGGAAGTGTGAGCTGTGTGAAATTGGGAGGAGAGATCAGCTTGGATTGAACAGAATGAAGCCTTGAGGCAAGGAAGTGCACTTTCACCATTACTCTTCATTGTAGTGATGGATGATATAATGAATACAGTAGCACAAGTAATTGATGAAGGAAACATGAAAGCAATGGTGTTTACATGTGATCTGATGATTTGGGGGAATAACGAGGAGGAAGTACAAGAGCAGTTGGAAGTATGGGAATGAACAGTACAAGAATATGGGATGAAACTTAGTATAAGTAAGAGTGAGATGATTATCACAACAAGAACAAATGAGAGAGGAACAACTGGAATAACAATTGGTGGGGAACAATTAAGGAGAGTGGAGAGTTTCAATTACGAAACTTCCTGGCAGATTAAAACTGTGTGCCCGACCGAGACTCGAACTCGGGACCTGAGTGCTAGTTCTGCAAGGTTCGCAGGAGAGCTTCTGTAAAGTTTGGAAGGTAGGAGACGAGATACTGGCAGAAGTAAAGCTGTGAGTACCGGGCGTGAGTCGTGCTTCGGTAGCTCAGTTGGTAGAGCACTTGCCCGCGAAAGGCAAACGTCCCGAGTTCGAGTCTCGATCAGGCACACAGTTTTAATCTGCCAGGAAGTTTCATATCAGCGCACACTCCGCTGCAGAGTGAAAATCTCATTCGGGAGTTTCAATTACCTATGAAACCTGATACAGGAAGATGGAAAAAACGACAGAGAAATAAACAAGTGGGAGAGAAAAGCAGAAGCATTTCAGAGGTGTGTCAGAAGCCTGATATGGAGCAAGGATGTACCCCAAATGAGATAAAAGGTTATATACTGGTCATACTATGTCCCAATCCTGCCAAATGCATCCGAAACCTGGGTTATGAAAGGAAGAGAAAAAAGCAAATTACAAGCTAGTGAGATGAAATTCTTGAGGAACGGTATTGGAGTGACAAAGATGGACAGGATAAGAAATAAGAAGGTCAGAGACTTAATGAAGGTGGAACCATTACGGGAGGAGATAGAGAAATCAAGGCTGAGATGGTATGGGCATGTTAAGTGAATGGAGGATACACGAGATGAAACTAGAAGGAAAGAGACCAAGAGGAAGACCGAGAGACAGATGGCTGAAAGGAGTGGAGGAATGCGCCCACAAGAATGGAGAAGACTGGACCAAGGTGAAGATGGAGATATGGTGGGAAGACAGAAGACAATAGAGAGGCTGGAAACTGCCCAAGATGATGATGACGGTGGTGATGAACTCCGTAACAAAACATTTGCGGACCTATGTTTTTCTGAACTTTATTCATTAGTTTTACTAGTAGAACAACATATTAAAATATTTGCATATCTTCATGAATCACCCTGTGTAGAGTCATTATCCCGTGCCATATGAAGCGTCTACCTACATTCTGTTTTATGAAACCTACTCCTTTTGGCGTCTACTCAGTTCTCCATCTTGAACTGGCACATCCACTGTGACTGCCCTAGAGTTCTCCTCCAGGTGTTGTGATACTGTAAGTTCGGATACTGATACACCATCTTCACTAGGGGTTATGTTACAACGTCCTAAGCTATGGCACACTGGTTATTTGGACCTGCCTAAGCCTTCTCCCATTTTATGTGGTGTCCATGACATCCTGTTTTTATTTTATTTAGTTCCCTATGAATGCATAACCAGAAATATATATTGTTTATATCTTAATTTATCTACACATCTGGGTTACAGTCACAGGTTTTTATTTTGCAATGTTTAAAAAAGGTAACTTAGACATCACAAACTTTCTTTATGAATCTCATTCACAGAGACGATTCACAATTGTTGAGAAATTAGCTCATTACTGTTAAGCAATTCGTCTTATTCTTATTTTAATTGGTTCAGGATCGAATTATAGTCAATCTAACTTAGTTTATATGTACAATATGCCAAAGAAACAATACTACACTCCTGGAAATTGAAATAAGAACACCGTGAATTCATTGTCCCAGGAAGGGGAAACTTTATTGACACATTCCTGGGGTCAGATACATCACATGATCACACTGACAGAACCACAGGCACATAGACACAGGCAACAGAGCATGCACAATGTCGGCACTAGTACAGTGTATATCCACCTTTCGCAGCAATGCAGGCTGCTATTCTCCCATGGAGACGATCGTAGAGATGCTGGATGTAGTCCTGTGGAACGGCTTGCCATGCCATTTCCACCTGGCGCCTCAGTTGGACCAGCGTTCGTGCTGGACGTGCAGACCGCGTGAGACGACGCTTCATCCAGTCCCAAACATGCTCAATGGGGGACAGATCCAGAGATCTTGCTGGCCAGGGTAGTTGACTTACACCTTCTAGAGCACGTTGGGTGGCACGGAATACATGCGGACGTGCATTGTCCTGTTGGAACAGCAAGTTCCCTTGCCGGTCTAGGAATGGTAGAACGATGGGTTCGATGACGGTTTGGATGTACCGTGCACTATTCAGTGTCCCCTCGACGATCACCAGTGGTGTACGGCCAGTGTAGGAGATCGCTCCCCACACCATGATGCCGGGTGTTGGCCCTGTGTGCCTCGGTCGTATGCAGTCCTGATTGTGGCGCTCACCTGCACGGCGCCAAACACGCATACGACCATCATTGGCACCAAGGCAGAAGCGACTCTCATCGCTGAAGACGACACGTCTCCATTCGTCCCTCCATTCACGCCTGTCGCGACACCACTGGAGGCGGGCTGCACGATGTTGGGGCGTGAGCGGAAGACGGCCTAACGGTGTGCGGGACCGTAGCCCAGCTTCATGGAGACGGTTGCGAATGGTCCTCGCCGATACCCCAGGAGCAACAGTGTCCCTAATTTGCTGGGAAGTGGCGGTGCGGTCCCCTACGGCACTGCGTAGGATCCTACGGTCTTGGCGTGCATCCGTGCGTCGCTGCGGTCCGGTCCCAGGTCGACGGGCACGTGCACCTTCCGCCGACCACTGGCGACAACATCGATGTACGGTGGAGACCTCACGCCCCACGTGTTGAGCAATTCGGCGGTACGTCCACCCGGCCTCCCGCATGCCCACTATACGCCCTCGCTCAAAGTCCGTCAGCTGCACATACGGTTCACGTCCACGCTGTCGCGGCATGCTACCAGTGTTAAAGACTGCGATGGAGCTCCGTATGCCACGGCAAACTGGCTGACACTGACGGCGGCGGTGCACAAATGCTGCGCAGCTAGCGCCATTCGACGGCCAACACCGCGGTTCCTGGTGTGTCCGCTGTGCCGTGCGTGTGATCATTGCTTGTACAGCCCTCTCGCAGTGTCCGGAGCAAGTATGGTGGGTCTGACACACCGGTGTCAATGTGTTCTTTTTTCCATTTCCAGGAGTGTATTTTATCACCAGTTGAACTATCTACATCGACACTCCACAAGCCACTGTACGGTGTGTGGCAGAGGGCACCCCACACAATTACTTGTCATTTCCTTTTCTGTTCCACTCACAAATAGAACAAGGGAAAAACAACTATCTGTCTGCCTCCGTATGAGCCCTAATTTCTCGTATCTTATCTTCATAGTCCTTACGCGCAATGTATGTTGGTGGCAGCAGAATCATTTGGCAATCAACTTCAAATGCTGGTAATCTAAACTTTCTCAAAAAGAACATTGTCTTCCCTCCAGATATTGCCCTTCGAGTTCATGACGGATCTCCATGACATTTACGTGTTGTTCGAACCTACTGCTAACAAATCTAGGAGCCTGCCTCTGAATTGCTTCAATGTCTTCCTTCAATCCCACCTGATACTGACTGAGATCTCAAACACACAAGCAGCACTCAAGAATAGGTCGCATCTGCATCCTATATGCGGTCTCCTTCACAGGTGAACCACTTTTTCCTAAAATTCTCCCAATAAATTGAAGTCAATCATTTGCCTCCCATACCACAGTTTTCACAAGCTCATTCCAATTTCTATCACTTTGCAACATCATCCCCAGATATTTAAACGACTTGACTGTGTCAAATAGTACATTAGGAATACTGTGTCCAAACATTACATTTTTCTTAGCAAGTAGTCTTTTCTAGGAAATTAATCCTAAATTACATATCATTTTGCCATCTTTACAAAACAGAGTCCCTTCTCTTGACCTGCAGAGGATCTGTCAAAAATAAAGGCTTTGGATGTCTGCTATCTCATATGGACCTCCGTAGTGATGAAAAAACTTGCTAGTCTCTTATTTTCGGGTTTTAGCCATGATGAGCTGCTATTAGCACTAGCTCATCTGTAGTAAACTCGGGTGAAGTAGCTTTGTGATTATACTTTCTCATTCTACAATTAGTTTGATGTCTTAATTATTTTCTCACCTATTTATTTATCTCCTCATTACTTAAGTTTTTTCATTTTGGTCAACCCAAGAACTTCACCAAAGGTTCTCCAATCAACTTCTTTCTTATTACCTCTAGTGAAAAAAGACCATTTGTGAGATGCAGTAATTCATTTAAAATTACTTAAGTCTGTGATTATTTGTGCCCAGGCAGTGCGTCTTGCAGAACAGTAAGTTCTACATAGTCTACCAGTTCCCTTCATTATTCATTCATGATATTTTGAAATGGTTACATGTTTAACTCCTTCCCAGGCTAAAAATTCTCTGAAGCTACTGCTCCTAAATTGTGACCCACTGTCTGTGATTTTTGAGGCTTCCCTGCACATTAAAATAATCTCTCAAATGATTTATTATGACAGATGTATTTGCTAATTTTATCAGATACAACTTAAATGTATTTTTACCAGCACTCTAGAAGAACTAAAATATAAGTAACTCCACCTATACCTTTGGTAATGATCCATAGAGACTGACAGCTGTTAGGACATGCAAATCTTTTGGTATTATAGTTATTTCTAATCAAATTTTTAAAGTGGTACAACTGTCATATGCCTAATGCACTTCTTTGTGCCAAATTGACCATATCTTTCGTGTATAAACCAAATTAGGTCTTCCACTGCACTTTTGGGAATACACAACTTCCAATACAACTATTTCTCATTCACTTACCAAAATAAATCCTCACCTTGTATAAGCTACAAATCTTCCAGTTCAGGTAATGCTTCATTCTCACACAACAGTACCTGTTCTCCAAAATGGTTATATTATCGTAGATCAGCTTTTATTTTTCAAACTAAACACTTTAAGTCATTACTGGTGTAACTGACTTAATTGTGAAAACTACATCAGGACCCTCAGTTCTAGCAATTTTATTCGTATTCGGGGCAAAGCATCTGGCACTATGTTGCATCAGCCCTTTTACGCACCTTATCGCTGTCTGAAAGTCTTGCAGAAATAACACCCGTCTCATTATGCTGCTGTGCAATAACCAGTTTTCCATGAGGAATGCCAACACTTGGTGATCAGTATAAATGACTATTTGTGATCCCCATATTGAATTTTGGACCTTTTGTATACTCCATACTATGGCTAGTAACTCCTTTTCTGGTGCTGTGTTGTTCCATTCATGCTTATTCAAACTTTTACTAACAATTGCTATCATATTATGCTCACCTTCCTCTGGATTCCACACGCTTTGGAACAGTTTGCATGCAATTCTACATTTGGATGCATCAGTTGCAAAATTAAACAATTGGTTCTCCCTTCAATGTTTTAGAATCTGATTACTTACTAGAGTGTGTTTTATTTTTTGAAATGCCTTCACTGTGCTTGTATCCCATATCCAGTTGGTTCTTCATTTCAATAATGATTTGTTGCTCTTTATAAATTGCCTTTAAAATCTCACTAGACCTAAGAATGAACACAACTGCTTCACATTTTGCAGCTCAGGGCAATTCTTTATTGCCCTTATTTGTTCAGGATATCTGCCATGCCATCATGCAGAGTAGTACAGCAAGCGTAATTAAGGCACCCATTTATTAATCGCTTAGGCTACAGCCACACTCGTATTTTTTGAAGCTGGAATCAAAAGAAGCCACAGTTATAGGCAGGCTGTAGGGGCCGCTGGTAGCCGCACATTATCTTTTTCTGCGAATATCAGGCAAGAAGGCACATCCTCGAGGTCAGATGCCGGTCTGATAGGCTGAGGCACATTTCCAGCATCAATTGAAGCTGCTCACATTGCATCCCCACACGAACTCAGTAGAAACGTTGCGGAGTTTACAACACTGTAATATCCATGTCTATATTTTATTCAAAATAATATTCACGACAGCATTGTATGTGGAATATGACTGAACTTTGATAGTATTCTCGTGATATTGATAAAAGGGACTTCATCATTAATAAAAAAAAATAATTATGGTCAATGACATATTTAATATTTAGTAAAAAAATTATATCTCTGACAACACCCCTGTGAAAAGATCATGGAAATCTCAGTTTATGCTATCTATGATTTTTGTAGAAAAATCCTTCTTGTTCCAACTTTTGTACTTATACAATGTGATTCATGTCTCATAACACAGAGGTCAGTAAAAAAACTGCACTAAAGCATGTTGCTAACTGATATTTGAAAACAGAGATTGTGTGTTATTGAATGGAATCTTCTTTGTTTGGAGTTTTATTTCTTTGTAATTCTCATCCTATATAAATGTTAAGTTTACCGTTCAGCTAACAAAGAGCAGAGTCATTAGTGCTATTGATCTACAGTGCAATTTATTGGTAAATAGTGCATACGAGTGTCTCATGAAACATTGAGAAATATTTTCTAATATTAATGCATATAGTGAAGGTGAGAAAAGACTTAATACACATTATTTATTATGAGTAAAATACAATCTGAAGCAGAATCGATAAGTGATTGTCTTATGTTAGCCGCCATCTTAGCAAATTACTGCAGTGGCAATTTTAAATTTGTTTTCTATACAGACTTAAGTGTTGTTGGTTATAATTGCAATAATTGTGTACTAGTGGCTGAGGACCCACTCTGAGCTTAATAAATTCCAGTTAGACTGTGAACGTATCGAACTTCTATTGATGCAAACACTATCTTACGTGATACAAATTCTTATCCGTTGATGTATGAAGCTTGGTAATTTCGTAACAACTTTCATGAAATATTTCGACAGGAAAATACATTAGTCTTGTCTACATGTTCATTTTGCTTAAAGAAAAGTGTTACCACCTCGAGATAACAGTAGCATTAATTTTGATAACGATTTGCAACTAGTAAAGAGTCTTTTAAACAACAGCACTGAAATTACTAAAAATCATTACTCTTGTTCAGTTCAGATTACTTATCATACATTTAGCTTGTTTGGAGATTTCTTTAACAAAATAATGTTCGTTAGCCGAAAAAGCAGTGATTAAATAAAACCTCATGTTATATCAGTAATAAGTAAGTAGTTTTATTGTAATTTTGCTGGAACTGTACAACACAACACATGCAATTACACCACACACCTCAACATGTAGTATATTGTGTCTGTAGTGAAGTGTTTACAGCTGTTTCGATGTGCAAGACAGACAAAATGGAACTTTATAGTGAACATATTTTTGAAGTTCAAACTCAACTTTTTTCTCTGTACGACATTCAAAACACGGATTATGAAAACAGCTAAGAAAGAATAGATATTTGGCTGGCTGTGACTTCAACACAAATTACGTTGATACATTAAGTACAATAAGTCACAATATACGTGCTTTATTAACTTGTAGGATATTAGAGGTGTCTTATTAAGCCAGCAGTGTCCTTTTCTCAGCCACATTCACATATCTCTTTTTGCCTGGGCAAAAACCTGTGATAGAACAGAAATATTCAGTAAACCGATTTCTTGTGTGAGTTCAGTTCACGGTCCCTCTTGTTCCCTGGGCCAGAATGCTGTCCAAAGGACACTATAATGTGTCTTGAAAGTTGTACCCATTGTTTTCTCCCATAAAGCTGTGCAGTACCTAAGTGGCCTTCATGATGTCAACCAAATCGATACCAACAGACAGACAGACAGACAGACAGACAGACAGAGGAATACATGCCATTTATTGGCTAAAATACCAAGTGCACTTCCCATATACAACCTGGCACTCTATAACAATAGTTATTCTGTTCCTTAGCAGGATATGGTCCTAGAAGATTTTTCACACAGAGCAAAGGCTTCGTCTGCCACAAACACACGTCTAATCGACCAGATGTATCGTTTGGTAAGAGGGCTGGTTGTGGTAACGGTAAGTTGTCAGAATAGAGTTTCTTGCCAAAATCAGTACTTTCCAGGACATTTGAATCTCCTTCGTGTCCAAAGGCCCCGACATCTGTAAATCTGAAGGTGTAAATTGCTTCAGTTACTGCCATTAAAACTATTGAAAAATACTAAAATGCCTATCAATACATTCCACACAAAGTGGAAAATAAGCTTTTTGTTTCAAACTTCAAAGTAATATTCAGCCACTTTTCAACAATTAATTGTTTCTTATATTGGCCTTGCATTATTTCCCGGATTGCTGACCATAATCTTTGAAACTGTTGAACGTCCAAGTAGAAACTCTGGGTAGAGGTCCGACGGAATTGCCAGTTGCAAGGCAGCTACAATGAAACATTTGTAATGGCATAAAAGTAGGACAAATATCTATAATAAGTGTTTTTTTAGAAAATGATGTGCAAAAAATGTGGAAGAGCATTAAGGATTGCTGCTGCAAAAATTTGAAAAATCAGGCTGGCAAAAGTGGAGATCAATCAAAACCCAGAAAACATTACATTTATCACAAACAACTCAGTTCTCCAACAGTAAGTATTGCATATTGGCTTTTTTAGGTTCCTATTCATAAGCAAAGATGCTAGGATTTGTAATAACCACATTCTTTGGACAATTTTAAATTTTATAAAAAATGAAATGGTGAAGCAAATGTAGCCTCTTTTGTAAACATATATTGCACAGCCCTTATGAAATGCATAATCTAAAAAGAAAATTGTCAAATCAGAACTTACAGCATCATTGCATATAGATAATTCAGTAAAAATCCTTATTAAATAACCTATCTAAAGAACAGTAGATAATTTGCCTATTGGCTGAAGTCTAAAGATCATGATGATATCTTAGCATTAATATGTCCTTCGATTTTAGTTGTCTTGGTAATGGTTGTCACAGTAACATGGTGGTGGTTGCATAGCCATAGCAGAGAGCAGGGGTTCAGTTTTGGTGGTTCAACACCCCCTACCTCCAAAATGTTAAAGCAGCGACGATTTCTGTGGTCTCCTAGTTCACTGTATGTGAATGTTGGAATGGTATATTACTGCCATTTTGTATTCCGTTAAAAGTCTAGTGCATTACAAAGACCATCCATTGAACATGCCACGCCACCCCCCTCCCTACCCAAATCAAATGTTGGCTACACCGACGGTTGCCATGGTGCTAAGGTGGGACATGTACGAGACACTGAGAGCACAAGTGAACTAACACTGGGGAAGTCAAGATGGGGGAAACAGGCCTAATAATAAGGGCTCACAAAGAACGTTTTTCTGTGATGCATTGCAGCCTTTTAACATGCATGAAATGTAACTGAGTTTATAGAACAATATTTTGACATTGATACATTAAAAATGTTAATTATATATTAGAATATTAGCAGTTTTGTTGTGGGTTACTCCATTTTTCACTCCGAGTAGTTTAAGATTCTCAATGACACATCCGTTAGTATGCTGATTATTCATGCTGTACAAAGTCCATGAGATTATATGTGATATAATAATATAATAATAATAATTATTATTATTATTTTTTCTCTCTCTTTCCTGTCTCAGACGTTATGTCTGGTTAAAACTGGAAAGTGATGGACCTTGATCAAGCGTGACTTCCTTTTAACTGTACGGTATATGTTACATTGCATTTAGGAACTTTCAGGTAATTTAACATGTATCAATTACAGATTTCTGTAGTTGTACATATGTTTGGATGTAGCTGCATTGCGTTGATGTACTGCTGGATATTGTGCGGTACGACTCCTGTAGTTGATAGTATAATTGGTATAATGTCAACTTTATCCTGATGCCACATGTCCTTGACTTCCTCAGCCAGTTGGATGTATTTTTCAATTTTTTCTCCTGTATAAACATCATTCTCCAGTACATTTTGTGGTGCATACTTGGATGTGGGAACGTATTGTTTTATTAGTTTATGTTGTATGGCAAGTTGTTGATTTATTATTATTATTATTATTATTATTATTATTATTATTATTATGCACTGTACAGATTACATGTAACTTTCACTTGGAGACACTTTTAAATTTTTGTAGAAATGATTAAGTGGGGGTGCATACAGAAGCAAACTGAGCAGATCATCCTTTTTTGCCTCTGTAATTACATGTCCATTAGACAGTTCGAGATTGTTGATGCATGTTGATGTTCGTTTGGCCGCATCAATTTCTTGAAACGGCTCTTTGCTTTGGTTGAAGTATTTATACCATATTTTTTATCCACTGGTTGCTTCAAACCACAACCATTGTAATTTACAATTGCCAGAAGATATTTTTCGATATGTGATGTTCCTTTAGTAGTTTTGTTGAGAAAGAAACATTCCACATTCATCATGATTACCTTGAATGAATTCCTTTTATGGCACTCACTACTACTACTACTACTACTACTACTACTACAACTACATTCCAGTGTTCAGGAAGGTAAATATTAGGAAAATCCTTTTTTTGTTTCTGAACCAAGCCAGAATCCTGATCACAGGGCAGGTACAAGTGTCCGCTAACTAAAAACTTATGGCCTATTTCTTTCACAGAGAACTCTGAGCTGCTTACAATGTATTGGCACAGTACACCAACTTTGATGTTGGTATTTTCACCTCCACTCTGATCAGAGTACATAATTAGTTTTACAGTCCTGACAAAACTGTATGAAATACAGCAAACAAGAACCAATTTCTTGGGGCCCTCTCGACGCAATGAATTCATTCCATGGAAACATGTATGCATCATCATTGTGCATATTGTGGATTCTGAAGCAATATGTCCACAACTGACATTTGTTATAGCAGACTCCAGTTGAGATGACTGGTGGAGACAAAAGTTTTCATCAGATCAAATATCACTAATGTTACCATCTGATTTGCTAAGCAAAGCATCTCTGTAAACCTGCCTGTACATACTCAGCCTTTTACTGATGGAATTCACGTTCTGCAATTAATTCCATTCTACATGTACATCGATTCTCTCCTTATTATCGACAGCTGTTTTTTACCTGCAAAGCATCGCATGTTCGACAAGAGTCAGGCACTGGTGAAATGACAAATTGCAGTTTTCATAAAAAAATTTGTGGAAAATAAAATGAGAAACGGGCATTTGCTTCTCTGCACAGTACAGTGAAAACATGATTGATAAATTTAAACCTGGTTCTAAATCATTTCTACCATTATTCTTATGATTCGCATAATGGCTTTCTGAAGCCAGAAATTTTTCTATGAAACGTTTTATTACATCAACTTGTGGGGCGGTGTTTTATTACCAGGTTCACTTTTACCTCTACCATTACTAGGTGGGGTTGCTTTTTCCCCTTTATTCTTGAGCATCCTGTCAATTCTTCTGGCAGATACGGCTAAAATATTCTACAAGAATCTTTTGCAGACTAGTTTCAGACCCATTTGAATTGAGCAATACTATTTTTGTCTTCTCCATGCATAAATGTTGCTGACCTACATAAGACCATGCATTATCAACAACTTTAATCATGGTAAATAGGAAAGCCAACTGCAGATCATAGCTGCCTAAATTATGAAACTCATTGTACACTTTTGTTCCTACTGTTCTTCATCGATGTTATTGTGGCAGTCGTACCGGCACAAACAATCGCTTGTGGTCTGCAATTCCTTTCGAGGTACACGGTTACCCTTACGGTTGGCATACTCTTGACCTAGAGCTCTCCGTTCTTTCCAAACGTTACAAAGCCATTTATCTACATTTCTAAGGCGCTTCTTTCCTCAGCTCCATATCATGGCATCGTCATTTGTCTCTCGTACATCCTCTAGAAAAGTAGTTGCTGCAGCCGTGCTCACTTGCTTTTTTCCTGGCACTTCCCCATTGAACGCAAACATCTCTGTAATAAAAATATCCATCCTTCAACGTAATATTAACTACACGACAGTAATGATCAACTTGGGCATTGGTACCCACAGGTGAAGCAATTGCAAAACATGACTCGGCCAGCGGTAAAACATTGCTGTACACAACATTAAAAGTGATCGTTACTTGATTACACAATATAGCAATAAAGTATTGTTTGTATTTCATCGTGTTTTCATATGGAAAACAACTTGCATTTTGTGAACAAAGTCACCGTTTCAAATATGCCTACCTCTGGACGTCTTTTAAATATCAGCACGTTAGTGTATATTCGACAATGATACCCACAAACAAAAGAAAGGAACACAACAACTAACCTCGCAATTGCTCCTCCACACTTTTCAAAAGGGCTGCCCGACAGGTCTGAAATGCTACTGAGCCACACATGGCCCACATTCACATCTTTGGATGGCAGAACATGCCGCATTGAAGGAAGCGGCCATATACGCTTTTTAGTGTGGCCACTGCCAGGCGAATTTTGAAGCTGCTTCATTTGATGCTCAGCATCCTGCTCTTTTTTTTATTTAAAAAAGGCAGCTATAGCCCTATGCAGCAGTTATAACTTTCAAGAATGTTTGTTCTGGTATCAACACTGACATACTTCTGATTAATTTCAGATTTTTTGTTAAGCTACTTTCCATTAAGTCATCAATGGAAACATCAGACAACCAGCTACTGAGTAAAATTCATAAGACACATTCTACAGCCTTTGTGAAATGAGGCTACACACAACAGTAAGAAGTAGTACTCTAGTAAACACACTGGACAGGGTTCAGCACACTACATGCTGTATAGTAAATGGCAGAATTCAACATACTGCTGAGCCATATTCATATTTCATAACTAATAGAGGATCGCTTCCATGGCCGTTTAATTTCATTTGATTGTCTATGCATTTTAAATGAAAATTATGTAATTAAAAATGGTTGGGATTCTAAAATGTATAAACTGAAATTTTATTACTCCCAGATAATAAAAGAAACAACTGCGAGGTTTCTCTTATAATTAGTAATTTCCATTTCTCTTCTTTGAAGTGAGCAAGCAACTTATTGTTAAACTCAAGTCTTCTGTATCATTGGTTTCATTCACATAGTCCATTTAAAAGAACAATTTTAATTTAGTTAAGTGAGGTATGTATGTGTACCATACAACCATGTTTGAAGGAGGTGTGCTCCTTCAGTTACAATTAATAAAGCATACTTTTTTGTTTAAGTTTATCTTGGAAAAGTGGCATACTGCACTGTGTGTAGCAAAAGTGTTTCACTGGAAACTAATGTCTTCTCTGTCATTCTTACAACATGACAAATTATGAAGACTACGTCAACTCTTACCTTCCAAATGCCATACCATTGATGAGATTACCTCTAGTACACATATCCAAACGGCAATAGTGAATAATCGCACTTTTGTTCCATGGCTCCTAACTACTACTCCCTAAAAAACCAAGTTAGTGTTTACCGACTACACCACAATTCTGTTATTTTACAGTCATGTCATGTGTCATCAACATTAATTACTGTCCATTATTCCTCAAGAGTAACTAAGCTTTCCAGAAACAGTTCTTAAACTATCGGACTGTATGGAGCAAACTGTTTTATTTGGGTTGACGCGGAATGACTGATTCCATCTGGTAAATGTGAAGGAAGTTTTATCCAAGAAGTGTGTTTTCCATAAATCAAGAGGACAATTACGGAATGTGTCATGTTAATGGAAGTATGGAAAGCATTTGTGGCATGCACATCATTCTGTGGTGATGAAAGGACACAGTTACTCTACTAATTATTAATTATTATTAATAATTATTAAAATTTATTGTCAAAATTTATTATTAAAATTTATGTTAACTGACTTTTGTTAGCTCATAGTAAAATATTTCATCATTTCAAATTAAAAACTCAGGACACTTGAGTAATATTCCACAACACAGTATTTATTATTTAATTGGTTTTCAGCTGCTAGCTAATAATAAAAATTTAATTTGAAATGATAAAATATTTTACCATGAGCTAACAAGTCAGTTAACCCAAATTTTATTAATAATTCAACAGTTAAGGAATTAGCAGAGTAACTGTGTCCTATTATCACCACGGAATGATGTGCATGTCACAAATGCTTTCCACATTGACATTAACACAACATATTCAGTAATGTGTCTCTTGATTTATGGAAAACACACTTCTCAGATAAAACTCTTTCTGTACATCTACCAGATGGAGTCAGTCATTCGGCATTAACCCAAATAAAACATTTTTCCTTCCAAAATAATTTAAATATTTCACATCTATGACAAATGTGTCTTTCCAAGGGCATTAGTCTAGAAATTTAGATTTATAGTTTTCCATATAAATTTCAGAAGCATTTTAAGGAAGAATTGGTAAGAAAATAAAATAGAGAAGAAACCAGGAAGAACAAAATTTATTTACTCTAATCGACGTAAAGTGAAGAACAATTGCCTTGCAGTGTAAGTTATCTCCATAATTTATTATCGTAAAAATATGCCTTACTTCTACATGACCTTTGAACACAACATCGTCCAGTTTCCACTTCGGCACATATATCCTTTAACTGCTAAATGGGATTATATGGTTGATTTATTCCAGACTAAAAAGAAATCACAGCACAATTCTCACAATTTCTTTCATTTTAATATGTGAACTGGTCACTGAACTTCATTCACAAATAATAGTAGCTATAATAATGTATGACATGAAAACGGCCAGTATCTCTCACTTTAAGCAACTAAAGTGATTTGTCACTTGAACTGATTTATTTACAAAATTAAAGAAAATTATTTCCAGGAACTAAATGCCAATAACCATTACACTATTTGTTACCCTACTTGAACAACCATTCTTAAAATGCGATTGTGTATGAATTTGATTCCATGACTACAATGCTCTACAGATGTTAGATGTATTTCACTACAAGCTAGAGAAACCCAAGTAACGAGTGAAGAAAGCTTCCACTCATCTACACCAGAATTATTCTGAATTCCATACTAATATACATATTTTTTTCTTACTATGCAGCTGTGAAGCATTACTTTCATGATACATGAAAGCACATGCAGTTTTAAATTTTTAAAGAAACTTAAATTTATGGTGAAATTCAACTTAACTTTATCTATGATTTGACAAATCTACTGATTTACCTCTCTTCCTGATATTTATTGATTAAGTCTGGAGGTAGACAATTTGAGTAAGACCACAGACTTTCTATTTAAGTCTGAGCAATGTTTGCAACTTTCTCAGAATATAGCAGGGGTACTGGTGTTTTACATGTGTGAGTGTTCTTTCATTAATAACCTCTCCAATCTTTCCAGTAACTGATATTCCATGCATTACTACTTTCTTAAATCTTAACCACATTACCAGTCAAATTATAAACAATTTGCCAGTGTAGAAGAGTAGTGTACTATAAATATTTAGACGAAGGCAAGCGAATTACAATTTGAACAGATAAAGCTCTCCTTTATATTGTTTACATAAAGCTTAGAGTGTACTGGGCTCCTGGTTTATATGTTGTTATATATCACACTTTAATGTACCTCTGTCAAACAGTCTTAACAGAAAAGCTTTCAGATTAAATAAATCTTTGTTGGTTTAAAAGTTCACCTTCCATAAGTATTTTTATTGAATTTCATCACAAAAATCTAGTTTCTTTTGTCTTGGTTGTATTCAACAAAGTGTTAAATTATTTAAGTTAAAACAAAGCATTTAGGACTGATTTGTACATTACTATCTTCATCTTAAAATGAAATTACATAAAACTAAAACAAATTTAACAACATAATGAATATATGTATCTCTCTCATACTAACTGTTTTACAATGCACGAGAAATATGAATGCAAAGTTAAAACATACATACAATGCAAGATACGACTGTTTGATACTCAATATATGTAAACATTCTACAGTCATCTTCAGAAATGCAATTACAGTGATATAATACATTACACTATACAGTATAATACATTGTTAATATATCTTGCTCCACTTTCTAAAACAAATTCTCTGTAGTGAGTCACTCCACAAGAACTTTTGAACTAATTGGGACACAAACTAGTATTGATATGGAAAGTCACAGAATGCGGCTTCCACTAAACTATCGATGGGCTTGACATTCACAGAAACGAATAAACCTCCATTTTCTGAATCACTTTCTTCCCTTCACAAGGAAAAAAAAAATAAAGTACTTTACATGAACTCTTATTACAGGTTTTCCTCACACACACACACACACACACACACACACACACACACACACACACACACACACACACACAGCCTCAATGCTTGAGCTTTCCTCAAGTTTTTGAAACAATGCTTTTAAGAGGGGCGCTTCGATCATGCAAATTACGATGATTTAAACATGCTTTACTATCCTCATTTTCATCCTGAAATGATGCCAACATTTTCTTTTCTTATTTTTAAATCTAAGGGATCTATTAGTGCAGTAGCATGGTCGTATTTCCTCTCATTGCTATTTTTTCCTCCACAAGTAATTTTACAGGATGTGAAGTTAATGCAAATCTTTTAATGGATGCAGCTATACATGCACACAAAATCCAAGCATTACAAAAAATTTAATAATGCTTCAGTTCCATCCAGTACAACTCCTTCATTGCTGCCACAGGAACTGCATATTTTCTTAAACAATTGTTACTCAAAAGACAGCTGTATCTCAAAGCAGATAGATTACACTACAGAAATATAACAACATTGCCCAGGAGCTAGAGAATTTCATAATGAACAACAGTTTTTCAAGCACTCAAACAGAAATGGATTTAAGCTCCAGATGCATAAACACACAAGAAAAAATTACATAAACATTCTTTTTTATCAGCATTTATTCATTTAGTCATTTAGTCATTTTTTAACCTCCAGGAGTTTTCACCGGAAAGAGCAAATCTAACAATTTTTATTACACTAAAATGCATGGCCCATATAAAGGTATCTGCAAATACATACAAAGACATCGGCAAATAAAGAGGAAACTTATTTTTAAACTGATGTTCTTATTAAGTAAATGAGTAACTTCGGTCCTTCAAACTTCAGCAGCCCAACTCTGAGCTTTTAATAACAGAGGTAGAAATCTAAGAACACACTTATTAGGAAACTATCAGTAGGAATAGCAAATAAATATACATAATTCATTCTTGCACAGTACATAAAGTGTAGCCTTCTTGGAATAAATGAGAGGAAAACAACCTCACAGCACAGTTTTCATGTAACACACATTACATTACAAATCACATCTTCCTACAAGTGAATGGTGTTTAAGTCTTAACTCTGAACAACAGGCTATCGAGTACTTGAAAGCTTGCACATTGACGAGTGTTTCATTAATATCTACCAAAGAAATTACCGGAATACATAAAATTCTGTGGTATTGGCTGCAGCACAAGAAACACCAGAGTGACTGACCTCCAACTTTTGCAAGCTGGAGAGACTTTAGCTCCTCAGGTAGGCACCAGTGCCTGTCCCATTACACAGGAACACCTACAGTTGCTGCAGGTCAGGCTACTACAGGCTCAGGTGGCCCCACGTCTGCAGTAGTGGTACTCGGGGCACTCTGCTCTGCAGAATTTGTTGTATCCATCGGCTCGACACCTGACTGTGGGGCCAGCTGCTCAGACTTGGCAGACCACTGAGTTGTGTAGGGTGCTGCCCTAGCTTCGCGTCTGGCACGTCTGCGTGCTCGCCGTTCTTCCATGATCAGGCGCAAGTGTTCCATCTTGCCACGAGTCGCCTGGTTCTCTCGAGAAAGGTTTGCAGATTCATCTGTAACAGTTTGAACAACATTATGAGATCACTTGTTTACTTTAGATTTCTAACACAGAAAGTTACATTATTTAAAGAAGACAATAGAATTAAGAATTATGCATTTTCACACACACTAAAATGTAAAGTACTAAACCATTTTGGTATTCTCGATACATAATTACGGGAGGCATAGTTATCTACAGGTGACCCATTGCCTGTCGTCACCTTGTGGACTTTCCATTATCAGGATACAACTTTTACCTAATTGAAAATTCACTATTTACTTTAAACTGTGCTTTATTACCTGTTCTGTCTACAAGTAATTTTACAGGCTCCCACTCTAACGGTGCTTTCAAGTATTCAAACAACCAACTGCTTTACAAAAGTCTTCAGAAATGCCTCTAATTTTTCATCATTTTAAGATACATCACTGCACACTGACTCCTAGGAGCAATACACAAATTGCTTACTGCCTGGATGGGAAGAAGAACATTTAATGTCACCTAACACCCGCCAAGAAATAGCCCTAATCCATATTGGTATTTTTAGTTCATTCTCTGTAGCATTTGCACAACAAATATAATGATGTGCACTGAATCATTTTACAATCACATAAAATATACACGAGTAATTCCTACCCACCACTTTTTAAATGTTACAAAAATAGAAATTATTCTACAAAATGAAAGGACTTGTCGAGGAGAAGCTTTTGTCACTGTTTTCAAATTTTACTTTGTTGTCTATCAGACATTTTACATTGTGCACCCAGAAAATAAGTTCCAGTCATGTACAGAGATCACAAGATTAGTTCAGTAGGAATGCGCAAGCACAGGAGCAGGTTGTGATGTGTGGGAATAATGCAGTGCAGTTTTAGTCTTCCGACAGCAATGGTTACCACATAGTGCTAGGATAAAATGGCTGCTGCAGTACTGTCTCCCACCAACTGTGAGGTTTGTGCAGTTATCAGATTTTTTTTTTTGCAGGCCATTTGCTAAAGGACAAATCAATATTACTGGCCAAGATTGTAGTTGCTGACCAGGCCTGCTGACACCAGAATTGATGGAAAGGGTGTGGCATGCATTTTTACAGATCCCCTGCTTAATAATTTCAGAACTCTCGTCAGTTACCCCAGATGTCTGACAAGAAGTTGCAACGAAACTGTCTCCTGGTGGCTCGCTTTTCATAAAGTGTGTGCAGGATAGGTGTCAAGGCAACTGACAAATGAACATACAACCAGACATCTGACTACAGCATTGACATTCCTGCAGCAGCATACAGAGGGAGATGGCAAATTTCTAGACCATGTTGTCACTAGGTATGAAGCAAGGCAAGACATGTGGGATGTTGACAAAACACATTACACTTGGGCATGATAATGCAAGACTATACAACCAACGCCACATAAAATGTGTGATCAGTTTTGATGGGAACTCTTTGACCGTCCATCCTACAGCAATTCCTTCCCCCAAGTCCCTCATTTCTTCCCTCTAATGAAGCTTTTGCTGGCAAGAAAATATTCCCACGACAATGCTGAAATGCAGATTGAAGCGACTTCGTGGCTCCTGAAGCTAGTGGCAGACTCCTATGACATGAGAGCACAACTGATGGTGCAGTGTTACGATATACGCCTTAACATTTGTTGTGTGATGTTGAGAAGTAGTCACGGAACCTATGTAAATATTCCAATAAATATTTCATACTTAATGATTTTTGTTTTCTTTGTCATCAGCACTTACTTTAGAATGCACATTGTGTATCGGGGTACATGAGCAAAAGATTTGGTTGCAGCACTGTGTACCTATTTTTGTGCTAAAGACAATCTTAATGTGGAGCAATGAATATCTTTTTCTGGTATTGTGATTATGTACATCATTGTTTCTTTTGAAGTGCAGTGGATTATTTACATCCAACTTCATGAGGTAATAAATATATCGAGAAGCAGTAGTCAAAATGCCCAACTCAAACAGATGTCTGCGGATGATCTTAGGTGATTGTCACAGAATATTCTTACAGCATATTTTTAGGCAATGAGGACTGACTGACTTTCTTAAAATTGAGTTATCCCAGAACACAATTCCATATGACATTGAATGGTAATATCCTAAATATGTTAATTTACTGATTTGTGCCTCCAACATTTGTAACAATTTGAAGACCAAATGTGGCTGAAGTAAGTTGTTTTAGAACTTCTGGAATGTGCTTTCTCCAATTTAAAGTCTTATCAGTACCTAAGAATTTTTAAGTTTCCACATTTATTTATTATTTCCTCACCACGTTTTACACTTTTCTTTGTTGTCGTACCTCTACCTTTAGATGGGAACAAGCAAATTTGTATCTCCACAATGTAGGGAGACCATTCACAGAACACCAGTGTATGGTCCTGTTAACATTATTTACCTTTTATCTGTTGTATGTATGCTTTGATTGATTACAATACTAGTGACATCGCAAAAAGAACTAATTCTGCTTGTTGTACATTGGATGGAAAAAATAGTGGCCTAAGTAATATAGAGTCTTTTTTTTGGGGGGGGGGGGGGGGGGGGGGGGGGGGGAATTTCTGCTTAGACAAATCTATCCTCATTACACTTTTTGAATGATTAAATACACTTTCTGCATGCTTTTGGTTAGGTATGAAATTGTCCATTGGTTGACTGTACCATCAATATCATAACCCTCAGTTTATCTAACAGGATAGTATGGTTCTCACTATTCAATGCCATAGTTAAGTCATAGCCAATACTATTGCTATTTTGTTACGCAATCCTTGTGAAATTTCTCAAATAAGTGTAAATAGAATTGTCAGTAGAAAAACTCTTCTGAAATCCAAACTGATTACTGAGGGTATTTTTGCTTGGGAGGGGCACTAGAATACATCACCTTCTCAAAAAGTTTGGAAAAATAATGTCGGTAGTTAAATACATCATAATTAATGAGATATTTTCTATCACCTTGCTTACAGGCACGTTTAACAATGACATATTTCAATCTCTGGAAAAATTTGTGGAGTAAGTGATTCGTTACATACTTCAGATGAGACAGTGCTTATCATATGGAAACTATTCTTTAGTATTCTGTAGGGAACACCGTCAAAACCATGTTAGCTTTTTTTTTTTTAGAGAATATATAATTTCCATAATTTCAAAGGGAGAAGTTAGTGATACATTCATGGGATTTAATTTTACAGGAGTTGCTTTTTTAATATACTGCTGTGATTTTGCTTTAACTTTTTGTCCCTTTATTTTGTACTATAGCTTTTAATCACAGTCCCTACCTGTGAATCCTCATTTGTAGCCCTTCCATTCAAGTAAATATGTATGTTATAGTCTTTGGTCAGTTGTCCTGTCATTTCGCTACATTGAATATAGCTTTAACTAGTTAGAATTACTGATTTTTTGGCAGTGTGCATGGTCCTTAATTTTTTGTAATTTAGGGTAGTTTTTGTAGTGGGCTAGTATTACAGGATCTTCATTTGTTCTTGTGAACACATGCAAATTCCTTTTCTTTTCACAAGATATTTTAATCCCTCTAGTTATCCATGTGTTGGATGTTTTTCCATATGTCTGTTTAATGCCCTTTCTGATTATCTTATGTGGAAAGTTATTTTCACCTAATGATAGAAGTTTATCTTGGAATAAACTAAATTTTGTGCCAGTATTTGGTTAATTATAAATCTCATCCCATCTCATCCCATGTCATCTCCCATAAAGTGTTTTTAAAAACATTTGTTCCAGATTCAATTAATCCAATTAATTTTCCAAGAAAGGTGTTAATTTTATAAAGCATTATCTTGTTTATACCACATAACTGTGCATCAAGCCGAGACATACAATTTGTTACCGGACATATAGTTTTGTCCTTGCTTTGAGCTTCATCAAAGGAAACATTATCAGTTAGGGGCTACCTTCTGTATCTACCTGTGGCAAAAAGCTATTTGTTGAGACCAAATCTTAGGATCCGAGGTTTCTAGATCATATTTCTTATCAGAATCATTTGGAAAATGTACATTGACAATCACCAGGTATTAACTGCCTTCTGCTGTCCGACAGCTAGCATAGTAAGGAATCTTAAATTGCTATTAACAGTTCAGTTCAGTATTTCTCAATGGGGCCTATATATTGTTATGATTAGAGGAACCATTTTTTTTATATTAATCACAAGCACATGCTTCTATGTGCTGATCACTACAAACTATTTGTCTCAATGTTTTTGAATTTTGTTCCATCTTAATACATGTAACAAATGTTTTTCCCTTCTAGTTCCTCTTGAGTAATATGCTACAGTGCAATCTTTTGTACTTCTCTCACCCTGTTACGTGATGCCCAGACACACATCCTATGTGTGTCTTTCCACAGCTCCCAAATTTTCTAAACAGACGAGAAGCTCTTCTACTTTGTTAGTTCTCCAATATTCTGGTGAAATAATTTAACCTTATTTTTCTGAGCATTCTGTATGACTCAGTTCTAGCTCAAAAAGAAGGGTGAAAAATGTTTTTATTTCACCACTGCAATTGCAAATCCAGTTGACTAAGGTACCTTCGTTTTCTTATTCCTTTTATCACATTAAGCAGCAGTCAGTCACCATGGCGCGCGCACACACACACACACACACACACACACACACACACACACACACACACACACAAGCAAGAGTATTGTTATTGGTTCTGTAACCACCAAATTTTAGTCACTTTTCGAATTGCCTTTTGCTGAATTCCATCTACTTCATCCTTCATCTCACTTTTTATGCACGACGGAAATGAAAGTCCATTAACTAGCTAAATGTATTTCCATAATTATTACACTTTCTTCACAAACTTATTTTACATGGACAATTACAGTTGCTCCAGTATTAAAATTGTATTTATGCAGAGCAGACTACCACATGCACAAAACCATGAATATGCAGTGCAGTTATATGTTGGAACTACAGAAGAAAAAGATACACTGATACTCTGCATTTAAAGTTAAAATTGTGAGGCCAGCACAATGGTATTCAGTTAAGCCTATGTATTAAGAAAATTCCCATTGAAAATAATGATTATTTTGTCCTGTACATACAGCTGTAACTTTGCTCTTTCACATATTCCATGTGTGACAAAAACACTGCAATAACAGTAATATACTTTTAGTCATTCCATAGCATACGATAACTGAAGAAGTTATGCCCATGTTTTTATATACCTGATAAAGACTGGATAGCTGCTACATGTGGAACCTTGTTGGCTGCTGTTATTAGCTTTCCAGGCACTGCAGAAGCTCCTGCTCCTGCTGCTGCTGCAGCCACAGCTGTAGAAGATGCAACAGCTGCTGAGGTACTGGCATGTGATCCTGCAGCATGCTGCTGGTGCTGTTGATGGTGGTGTTGCTGCTGGTGGTGGTGGTGGTGGTGGTGATGGTGGTGGTGTTGTTGCTGTTGTTGTTGTTGTTGTGGCTGCTGCTGCTGCTGCTGCTGTTGTTGTTGTTGTTGTTGTGTACGACTCGCATGTCGGCGGTACTGGGGGGTGGCACACAGCAGGTCATTTAAAATGTGAATTATAGTGCTGATGTCACGTTTCGGCCGTCCAAATCTATCTTGAAGTGCTGGATTCAGGGTACCTGAAATGACATTCCATGAAATTTTTTTTGTACTTACAAATCCAGATAAATACAAGATACACAAACATATCCTGTAAAAAACAGGGTGGTACATTCTTATAAATAATTTCAACTTTCACTATACTAACTTCAAAGATCTTGCTTGATATGCATAATTTCAAAACACCTGAAATGATATAATTAAGATGACATGAAACCTCTGCCAAGATTTGAACTCTGTGAGAACGGTTGTTAAACACTCAGAAGGGAAGAGGAAGAAAAAATTCACGCATCAAGAAAGTATGTGGCTATTTCAGTCGAAGTATCAAGTCACATTTTCAAATAACTTGGCAGTACAAGCTGCCTTTTCATTACAAAGTTTCATCCTCCAATTCGGATGCACACAATGATTCGGTTGGGATGGATGTCCAAGTCATTTAATCCCCTCCTGAGACTAATTCACCCACCAAGATTTTAACTGTTCAATATTCTGTGTAGTGGCACTGGGATGGAGTTTACATCAGATTTGGCTCCACATGTTCTACCACAGAAAGATCTAGGGATCTTGCTGGCTGTAGATACCTCAACATCACGCATACAGTTAACAGACCCACGTGCCATGTGTTGTGTATTCTCCTGCTGAAAAATGCAATCGCAATACTGTTGCGTGGGACATAATACGAGGAGGCAGGATGTCTGATGTCAGGGTTCTCTTAATCACTACCAGATGTGAACTGAAGTCTTACACCCCATTGCTCCCCAGACCATCACACTAAGATTAACATCATTTTGCCTCTCCAGACCTCTTCCCAGGTCACAGCCATACTCACTGATGATTTTCATCCGAGGTAGTACTGAACCACAACTCAACTGCCCGTGCACACGCCACCATTCAACAGTCCATGCTTCCCTGCCATGGCAGTCGTTAGCGTTGTGATGTAAACACCAGTCTACACATTGGATGGTAATGCCCTACTCTAGATGCTGATTGTCTGCAACAATTGTGCACTGCAATGAGTCAATTACTTTTTCTCAGATGGCAGAGGTGGATGTGAAGGGGCTACGATGTGCTTGCAGCACAATGTTGCGATTCTACCTTGTGTTTGTCAGATGTGGGTGACTGGAACCTTGACGAGTATACGTGCTGCCACATTTCCACACAGTCCACAAATGGACCACTGTCACATCCAAATGCCCCCACATATCTGGATATTGCAACATTCGACCTGACAACTATATGAAAACCTGACAATAAGGGCCCTTTCAAACCCGGGTCAGGTGTTTAACTGTCCGACACAATGTTTACTCATGTGATTCAGCGACCACTCTACTTCTGACTCTGTACAAACTCCAGGCCCACTAACAACACTAAATACGAGAGCACTCTGGTGGCTGCTATCATAACGACAGCTTTATAATCGATGGTGTGTACATGTTCAATTATACATTGACATCCAAACATGTCTTCAGGGGGGCTTCACTTTTTAAGGCACAATTTTAAGGCACAATTTTAAATCATGTGGGACATATTTCAATGGGGAAGTTATTTTTGGCAAGAAACTTAGCAAGTTTTAACAACTTCTCCCCATGTAACAAAATACAAAAATAGAGCTGTCAAACTTTTTACTATTTTGTTTATAATGATGATACAAAAATATATACGCAAAAAATGCCAGACCTGTTATTGAAAACAGCAATAAACAAAATTTAAAGTCATCTGAGCTTAAGGCAAATGGATTGTCGTTAGATGACAAGATTTAGAACAGGTAATTCAGTGTGTCTCAAATCTCCACACCATAAATTTAGTCTACTCAAACAGAGACACTTTTGTACAAATTTATTTATGTCTTGTCATCCTCAGTTCTTATATAACAGACATATGAATATGAAATTACGAGAAGATTACAAGAGCTTAATAGAAGTACATAAATGTACTTCAGCATTTATCAACTTGTTTCTTAGACAAAGTTATGGAGTTCAAGACTTAATTATCTCCAATGGGCAACTTACTCCAATGATGAGTGACCTCACAGAAACTCATGAAAGAAATGTTTTCTATAATTAACATTTTAATACAATAATATTTCATAACCAGTCATTTCATTTAATTTCATTTCAAACAAAACTCTTGGGTAAAGAAGCAGTCTCAGTATAGTGAAACCCACCATCAAGACAATTGAGTGTTGTCTGTGTCCAAATGATTCAGCACGTTCATACTTTGTATCTAATGGCACTGTCAAGTGCAGAACAAGAGAGATTGGAGCTACTGTCTGTAATATTAATGTCTGCTTTGCAGTTCACCCTTCACATCTGAGAACACTCAAAATTTTGAAAGGGAACATAAGTCATCTAAATTAAGACTTTCACATTTGAACATTGTAAAATTTATATTGAACTGCACTTTGGATTGCTTATAAAATGAAGGATGGGCCTATCATGCCTGGCATATCTTAAGCCAGTGACCCTACATACTGAATCATCATATACAATACCGAAGAATCTGAACATTTACCAAGTGTGATGGTGAATTCATTGCAAGAAGCAATTCCTTTGATACTGAAAGCTATAAGAATATGTGCTTAATGTACAGCAGATATAAATAACCTAAATTTGTTGAGTAACAGGAATGATAACAGAAATTATCAGAAAAACAACTTCCCAATAAACTAAACAAAATATGCAAATTGCAGGAATTTTACGTACTATTAAAAGTGACCACGACAATAAAACAGTGATATTGCAGGCATAAACTGGAATTTCAATAAGTGCTTTTTTGCCACGATTAATAGCTAATCCAGAGATACGTAGAAAAGATGCCATTATTCGAAATACCTCTGTGTGAGACTTTACGCACGAATGTGCTGCATATGTTTCTTTCTTAGTTTTTGCATCATTTTATTAACAATTCTTCTTCCTCCCTCCCCCAGATGGAAAAAAAATTAAAATTAAGTGCAACACTAACAGCTCTGATGGACATAAGCTTCTACTTGAAAAATATTTTAACCACAGAAATGTGCATCACTGTGATTGCATTACTCACCAGAAAATGTGCCCGAGTACACTCCCTTGCCATGATGGTGCATCGATTCTATTATAGCGCCTTGTCTTCGTGCTCTTGCATTGTCCTGAAAATAGGGTGTTATATGTAAATAACCTGTAATTTCCTGTTTTGTCAACATGCAAATAATTATATTTATAATTAGTGATCTGTAGGCCTAATTAGTTCATATAATTAACCTTACAATTTATTACACAAGAAACAGTTAATCGAAAATAATGTTACAGCAGAATTGTTTATGCTTTAAGCTTCCAGATGAAAGTTCATATGGGACTAAGATTGGAATCTGGCTAGACCTCTACCTTTATGAGGCAATGGCCAAGCTACCTACACTTAACTCTAAACTCAATCTTGCCGTTTTAATTTTCTGTACACTTTTTTATTCACCCTAATCCACAGAGGGTCTCTTGTATACGCTTCTGAGTTAGCAGTTCTAGCACAAAGTATAGCACAGACAATGGCTTAACCACAGCCTGTGTGTTTTTCCATACTGAAGTTTCAATTCTGCAGCAGTCAAACTTGCTGCTAGCTTTAACCCAGATGTGGGTCACACCTGATAAACTGGAAGGGTCTTACTAATAAAAGGAAAACGTCTGTGCTCATGTCCTCATTTTGTATAGTTTTTATTCCTCACAGCTTTGGAACAGAATATACATCACTGAGGAGTGAAAGACTTATTGTAGTTCAATTTGTTTATTATTAGATGCACTAAAATGACAGGTTGACTTTCAATGTACATCTGATATGACACCAAAAACCTGTACATACACATTTGGTTGTCAAATATTTAACAGTGAATGCTCAAATGTTCTTAATTTTTCTTTGCATTGTTAAGGCCCGCACCAAACAGGAAGAAAATCAAACTAAAAACTTTTGCATCACTATTCATGTGCTTTTCTGCTACATTCAACATCAAGAAGAATCAAGCCACTAAATATCTACAGTACCAAAAATTTTTACTGAATGCCCACATATCAAGGGCACACTGTCATTGGCAGCCTATTGACAACAACATTAATGTCTATTTGGTATATGACTTAGCAGATCAATTAAACTTACTGATTTTTCTGTCACTTTTTAATCTACTTCAGGTGATTAAAGACCAAGCTTTTGTATGGCCAACATCTTAGATGTTGATTTCACAACTATGTATACATGTGTATGATGTTTACAATTAATAGTCTTCCAACTCTTATTCTGTCTGCGACTGCTAATCTCAGGAAACTAATGTAGGGATTTTGATATGGTTTTTCACTAGTATATTGAATGATTAACAAGAAAGGTTTTTGTGTATAATTTATTACATCTACACCACTCAAGCTGTTTGGTTGTATGTACTTGGGAGTAATACATTAAAGTTGAGGGTCAATTGCCCTCCATACACCAAGCATTTATCTTTCTTAGGCATTTCTGCATTTTATTTTGTATGCAAACACACACAAAATCTGTATATTATAATATTAATGCACAGTAGTTTCTGTCTTCAGTATGACCAACTTAGTTTGTGCCTGCAGTTATCAACATCTTACAGGTTTGTTGCAACCAGCTGCTAGTGTCACCACACCCACTTTGCAGAAAATTTGGAGTTAATGACTGTGGTTAAACCCAGTCGGCCAACGCCCTAAAAATTGGAACAAAGGAAGGATGTAAATTTTCAGTGAAAGTATACACCTACATTACAAATAAAATTAACACACTTGTACAACATTTCAGTGAATGTTCTGTTCTAACTTTAGGCTGGTAATAAAAAAAATAATAATAGTTGGGTTATGCATGCACGCTGTATTTTCTCGCCGCCCAACGTCACTTTGAATACCCGCACAACACCAACTATCTGCAGAAACTACTACGCGCGTACAAGAGGCAAGAAAACAGATTTTCGGCGCTGCAGCCGCAAAATAAGTGTGGCATTCATACTGGCGTTGTTATAGTCCGAATGGATCAGGTTATAAAGCGCCGGGTCAATGAATGGCCAAATACAACAATGCAGCACCGTATTTCGAGTCCTGCTTCGGGACTAAGGTTCCTAAAAACCTTGACACTCTGGGAAAATCGGGATATCACACACACACACACACACACACACACACGAGGCGGCGCCCAGTGAGAGTGAAAGCCAGCCAGTGGGCTCGTCCGCCCATGTGACGGCCTAGCCTCGCAACACCGCCTTGCGACACCGCGGCAATGTCAGTCCGCCACAGCCGCAGGCGTTTCACTTTAACCCATTTACCCGTTTCGGTACAGCGCGCCGGCTCGCGTGCCGACCTTGATTGATCGCTTGCCGCGCCATTTTGTGCTTTGATCTCTGGCGACTTGACTGTTCCTAGAGCCATCTGGTGGATAATACTGCGGTATGGGCAACGATGAAACGACAGCAGTGTTCCAGAGCTATCCCTTGTAATGTACACCAGTGTTTTATTTACTTGTTTCGTGGGTCATTTGTAGCATTAATCTTTACGTTGTGGAACGAGCCATTTTACATTCACAGTACACATACGTTGTTAAATAGGGCTACATGCTGATCATTTATAATTTTTTAAATTGCCGATGTGTATTACGTAACCACTACATTTTCTGATTACTATGGAACAGAAGGAGTTGTCAAGAAGAAACTTTCAGTTTCTTTTCAAATTTATCTTTGTTGTGTGACTTATCATTCAATAAGCGCTCAAAAACTGATGGCATCATTGTGTGCTCTTTTTCTTCTAAAGACAAACCTTAACGTGGAATAATTAATGTCATTTGTTGTTCTGTTATTCTAGTTGTGAATATCATTGTCCCTTCTGTACTTCATTGGATTATTTACATCAAACTTCACGAGGGAGAAAATATGCTGTGAAGCATTATTCAAAATGCCTGAACTCCTTAAAAATATGCCTCCAAGTTCATTGTGGGTGACCCCCACACATTCGTACAGCACGTTTCTGAGCAATAGACACCATCTTGCTTACCCAGAACACTATCCCATATGACAAAGAAAACACGCAAATCTACTTAGTGATTTGTCTCTCACCAAGATTTATAATGGTGCGGAGTGCAAATGAGACTAGACATGCTTTTTTCAGTTTAAGTTCTCATCTATATGGACACCAAATATTTTTGAAGCTTTCATCTTCATTATTCCCTTTCCACGTGTTAAAACATGCCGTCGGTGTAGTAGCTACCTTTGTACATTTAGAACTCGATACGTTGTTTTTTTGAAACATTTCCAGAAAACCAGTCAACACCACTTAAGAACATTATTTGCCATTCCTTTTGTTATATTTACGTTTGGCTTGATTACTATACTCTTGCGATCCACAAAAAATTAAGGTATGCTTTTTTATTAGTCAGGCGGTATTTACGTCTACAAGAAATACTGGACCTGAGATTGACCTTGTCGACCCCAGAAATGACTTCTCCACAGTCATGAGAATCTGCCGTGCTTGACTGATTGAATTATTAAATATAACTTTTTGCATTCTTTTGGTTGGATTTGTCCATTGGTTAATTATGCCATCACTTCAACAAAACATTTTTATCTGGGAGAATATTGCAGTTCACGCAGTAAAATGCCTTTGACGGGTCACAGAACTTCGTAACCACTTATTTTACACTTTTAAAAGTTTGCGAGTTAATCTGTAAACGGCAGTTTTGTAATTTCCTTGAAATCCAAATTGTGATTTACTGAGGATATTGTTGCTCAGGTCGGAAGCTATTCTAGAATACATCACCTGCTCAAAAATTTTGTAAAGTAACAGTAGTGAAAGGCATAAGTAGTGATCATTTGACATTTCCCTTATTACCTTTCTTACAGAGGAGTTTAACAACAGCATACTTCATACTTCAATCTTCTTGCAAAAAATACCCTCAGTTATGCATTACAAATTTAAGGAAAGAGAATGCTATTATATGGGACCAAGTCTTTGATACTCTGTTGGGAACACCATCAAATCCAGATGAGACTATTTGCAAAAAATATAATTTTCTTAATATCAGAGGGACAGGTTATATTCGTATGAGCCAATTTTGTATGGAGCCAATTTTTCAACATACTGGTTTGTTTCTCCTCTTTAAAACTGAGTTTTATTGTTTATCGGACATGAGCTGCTTTGTGTGCAATAAGAGCCCTGCCACTGTAAATTCAGTGAAGAGTGAGAGCTAACAGGCTTGTACATCGGAAACTGGCGAGGAGAAAAAGAATCTTAAGGAAATTCAAGAAAACCTAGGCAAAATTTCCACTTGGTGAATCACCGGCAGCTGTCTTGCAAGCTAAGGTAATACCTGTAGCACAGCAAATGAAACCGCTAGTATATGATTACCAGAATAGTAGTAAACATCTTTGAACATGTCAGATGTGATATTATTTACGGGTAATACCAGGAAGCGACAAAGTTTGAGAACTCTACTCCGGTTAGTCTTCTCACATCTTTACAAAATCTTGACTAAAATTATAATAAATAACCTCACAAAAGAGCTGGATTTATATCAACCTGCTGATCAGAACTATGGATCACATCCAGACTATTTGCCTTCCTCTAAGTAAGAACTGAATACAACTCAGGATTTATCTAGCCTTTATGGGTAATCTAAAAGCTTTCGACTCCAAGATGATTTGGGCAATCATGAAGGCTCTTGAGAATGGCAGGATAAAATCAATGCATATAAAGCTCCTGAAATACGTCTTATCAATAGGCGAAAGTTAGAGAGGATTAAGACGGTATCAGTAAGACCCTAAACGGCAAGGGTGTTTGCCAAGGTGACATCTCTCCAAAACTGTTCACTTTTGCACAGGAAAGAGTATTCAAATCACTAACTGGAATAACAGTCTAATAAAAATAAATGGTTCGCACGAAAACTCCGCTGTTCGGCTATCATGATGAGGATCGTAAGTGAAGATCTGAAAGGACTAAAGATTTTGATCCAAAAACTAAAACTTGGCTCTGCAAAGACTGGAAATGAACGCCAATAAAACAAAAATACGAAGCCAAACCACTTACAACCGGAACCGATCTACAGTAGTAGTTTATGAATATATCTACCTTAGCCACAAAACTAAACTAGTGCAAAACAACAAAAAACACAAATGTCTCGTGAAATAGGACTGAGCTGGGCAGCATTCCAGTATCCAAGATTTATGCTGACCAACAAGGATGTCAAAAATAACCTGCAGGTTAAGGTCTATATCTGCATACTATCAGCTACAACCTACAGAATGTTAACTGACTAAGGCAAGTGTTTATCAACTAAAGCGTTCGCAACAAGCCATGGCGCGAAAAATGCTAGGAGCCAACCTTGTCCTAAGTGAGCGACCGACTTCTGAATACGCGACACTCCAGAGACAAACATCCATCGGGCGATAAGCTCGAGTGTTATGATGCGAGCGACCATGTCGCGCTACAAGATGGCTGCTTAGAGCCAACCAACTGTTTCTATAAAACGGCGCCCCTAGACTGGAATACTGTAGCTGGCGAGTAAAGCTACAAAATTAGGTTTACTTAAGAAAATTAAGCGAAAAGGAATGCTGTGCATGAAATTTATAAAGGGAGGAATCTCCAAGGAGAATTTCATAAATATCATCAATTACGAAGATCAAATTTTTCGAATACACGTAAATGAGCAGAGGAGCATTCGACTATCTCATCAATAAATTAAAAACTAATTTTTTTTACATGAGCAAGAACTTTTAACAACCAATAAAAGCGGAAGAATGACTGACTACATGACTGACTACCCTAAATATACAGATTAATTACACAGATAATTTACACAGATTAATAACGAATGCAAATATGTAGAGGTGGTGTAGCGTTAGCGTTATAGCTCGTGAGTGCGAGCATCGGAAAGATCCTGGATTCGATTCCGGGTTCTTCTTATATTTTAGCTAACTCAGTTACAATTATGTATACTAATTTTTATATATACTGTTTGCACTGCATCGCTAAGTACATTTTTAAGTTCTTGGCAAAGAACTGTGTGTAAGTGTACACACGCCTATCTCAGTTTATCACAAGTTAAATTCCCAATAAATTGCAATGAACTATCAGCTTTTACAGATATTTGAAGTTGCGAACATAATTCATCAGCAGCCAGTGTTACGGCCAAGCGTTTCAATTAATCTAAATCGTCTGTAAAAGTAAAGCATACAAAATTTTTGAAAAGAAAGTCTAACGTTTTGTTTAATGATTTGTCTAAAAGTATGAAATAAAAAATATTAGGGAAACGTTTGGTGCACCTCATTTTCTGTTCATGTTTTCGAGCATCATTCAAAGGCACATAGAATGTTTTTCTGATGATCTCATTTCTTTTATACAAATCATTTCGTAAAATATTTGATTTCTTTCATTTCTTATTTTCTTGTTTTATTCAGAAAGCATGATCTTACTCGTTGGTCTTCCTAACGTACCTGATTCGAAGGAAGCTTGTTTGAGATTTAAATACCGCACAAATGATTTCTTTATATGCAAAGCAGCTAGGCCTTTAACAGATGAAATTTTTGACACTACATTTACGTAGCTTGGCAGCAGGTTTTCGTGAAATATTTCAATTTTTCCTCAACTCAAGTTTACGTTAACTACCTTTATTACTTTCAAGCAATTTAATATTTTCTTGAAAAACTAGATCTCACGCTGGTCACTTCGATACCCTGTTTACCTATTTCTCTCCCTTTGTTTGACTATGAAAATTCGGACGAAACCTCATGGTGCAATACACAAGGAGTCTTTTTCGTCTGCTCAAGCATTTACAAAAACGTATTGCTTGTAAATAAGTTATACAGAACTGCAACCAGTCAGCATTATTATTAAAAAAAGTGACTGGTTGCAGTTCTGTACAACTTATTTACATTCAATATACAGTCGCGGTTCTAAAATATCAGTAATGGATAAGCATAACTTATTGGTTGTTATTCATATGACCCCCCCCCATGAACCATGGACCTTGCCGTTGGTGGGGAGGCTTGCGTGCCTCAGCGATACAGATAGCCGTACCGTAGGTGCAACCACAACGGAGGGGTATCTGTTGAGAGGCCAGACAAACGTGTGGTTCCTGAAGAGGGGCAGCAGCCTTTTCAGTAGTTGCAAGGGCAACAGTCTGGATGATTGACTGATCTGGCCTTGTAACAATAACCAAAACGGCCTTGCTGTGCTGGTACTGCGAACGGCTGAAAGCAAGGGGAAACTACAGCCGTAATTTTTCCCGAGGGCATGCAGCTTTACTGTATGATTATATGATGATGGCGTCCTCTTGGGTAAAATATTCCGGAGGTAAAATAGTCCCCCATTCGGATCTCCGGGCGGGGACTACTCAAGAGGATGTCGTTATCAGGAGAAAGAAAACTGGCGTTCTACGGATCGGAGCGTGGAATGTCAGATCCCTTAATCGGGCAGGTAGGTTAGAAAATTTAAAAAGGGAAATGGATAGGTTGAAGTTAGACATAGTGGGAATTAGTGAAGTTCGGTGGCAGGAGGAACAAGACTTCTGGTCAGGTGACTACAGGGTTATAAACACAAAATCAAATAGGGGTAATGCAGGAGTAGGTTTAATAATGAATAGGAAAATAGGAATGCGGGTAAGCTACTACAAACAGCATAGTGAACGCATTATTGTGGCCAAGATAGATACGAAGCCCACGCCTACTACAGTAGTACAAGTTTATATGCCAACTAGCTCTGCAGATGACGAAGAAATTGAAGAAATGTATGATGAAATAAAAGAAATTATTCAGATTGTGAAGGGAGACGAAAATTTAATAGTCATGGGTGACTGGAATTCGAGTGTAGGAAAAGGGAGAGAAGGAAACATAGTAGGTGAATATGGATTGGGGGACAGAAATGAAAGAGGAAGCCGCCTGGTCGAATTTTGCACAGAGCACAACATAATCATAACTAACACTTGGTTTAAGAATCATGAAAGAAGGTTGTATACATGGAAGAACCCTGGCGATACTAAAAGGTATCAGATAGATTATATAATGGTAAGACAGAGATTTAGGAACCAGGTTTTAAATTGTAAGACATTTCCAGGGGCAGATGTGGACTCTGACCACAATCTATTGGTTATGACCTGTAGATTAAAACTGAAGAAACTGCAAAAAGGTGGGAATTTAAGGAGATGGGATCTGGATAAACTAAAAGAACCAGAGGTTGTACAGAGATTCAGGGAGAGCATAAGGGAGAAATTGACAGGAATGGGTAAAATAAATACAGTAGAAGAAGAATGGGTAGCTTTGAGGGATGAAGTAGTGAAGGCAGCAGAGGATCAAGTAGGTAAAAAGACGAGGGCTAGTAGAAATCCTTGGGTAACAGAAGAAATATTGAATTTAATTGATGAAAGGAGAAAATATAAAAATGCAGTAAGTGAAACAGGCAAAAAGGAATACAATCGTCTCAAAAATGAGATCGACAGGAAGTGCAAAATGGCTAAGCAGGGATGGCTAGAGGACAAATGTAAGGATGTAGAGGCCTATCTCACTAGGGGTAAGATAGATACCGCCTACAGGAAAATTAAAGAGACCTTTGGAGATAAGAGAACGACTTGTATGAATATCAAGACCTCAGATGGAAACCCATTCTAAGCAAAGACGGGAAAGCAGAAAGGTGGAAGGAGTATATAGAGGGTCTATACAAGGGCGATGTACTTGAGGACAATATTATGGAAATGGAAGAGGATGTAGATGAAGATGAAATGGGAGATACGATATTGCGTGAAGAGTTTGACAGAGCACTGAAAGACCTGAGTCGAAACAAGGCCCCCGGAGTAGACAATATTCCATTGGAACTACTGACGGCCGTGGGAGAGCCAGTCCTGACAAAACTCTACCATCTGGTGAGCAAGATGTATGAAACAGGCGAAATACCCTCAGACTTCAAGAAGAATATAATAATTCCAATCCCAAAGAAAGCAGGTGTTGACAGATGTGAAAATTACCGAACTATCAGCTTAATAAGTCACAGCTGCAAAATAACACGAATTCTTTACAGACGAATGGAAAAACTAGTAGAAGCCAACCTCGGGGAAGATCAGTTTGGATTCCGTAGAAACACTGGAACATGTGAGGCAATACTGACCTTACGACTTATCTTAGAAGAAAGATTAAGGAAAGGCAAACCTACGTTTCTAGCATTTGTAGACTTAGAGAAAGCTTTTGACAATGTTGACTGGAATACTCTCTTTCAAATTCTAAAGGTGTCAGGGGTAAAATACAGGGAGCGAAAGGCTATTTACAATTTGTACAGAAACCAGATGGCAGTTATAAGAGTCGAGGGACATGAAAGGGAAGCAGTGGTTGGGAAGGGAGTAAGACAGGGTTGTAGCCTCTCCCCGATGTTGTTCAATCTGTATATTGAGCAAGCAGTAAAGGAAACAAAAGAAAAATTCGGAGTAGGTATTAAAATTCATGGAGAAGAAATAAAAACTTTGAGGTTCGCCGATGACATTGTAATTCTGTCAGAGACAGCAAAGGACTTGGAAGAGCAGTTGAATGGAATGGACAGTGTCTTGAAAGGAGGATATAAGATGAACATCAACAAAAGCAAAACAAGGATAATGGAATGTAGTCTAATTAAGTCGGGTGATGCTGAGGGAATTAGATTAGGAAATGAGGCACTTAAAGTAGTAAAGGAGTTTTGCTATTTGGGGAGCAAAATAACTGATGATGGTCGAAGTAGAGAGGATATAAAATGTAGGCTGGCAATGGCAAGGAAAGCGTTTCTGAAGAAGAGAAATTTGTTAACATCCAGTATAGATTTAAGTGTCAGGAAGTCATTTCTGAAAGTATTCGTATGGAGTGTAGCCATGTATGGAAGTGAAACATGGACGATAAATAGTTTGGACAAGAAGAGAATAGAAGCTTTCGAAATGTGGTGCTACAGAAGAATGCTGAAGATTAGATGGGTAGATCACATAACTAATGAGGAAGTATTGAATAGGATTGGGGAGAAGAGAAGTTTGTGGCACAACTTGACCAGAAGAAGGGATCGGTTGGTAGGACATGTTCTGAGGCATCAAGGGATCACCAATTTAGTATTGGAGGGCAGCGTGGAGGGTAAAAATCGTAGAGGGAGACCAAGAGATGAATACACTAAGCAGATTCAGAAGGATGTAGGTTGCAGTAGGTACTGGGAGATGAAAAAGCTTGCACAGGATAGAGTAGCATGGCGAGCTGCATCAAACCAGTTTCAGGACTGAAGACCACAACAACAACAACAATTCATATGACAAAATAGCCCCTTCTACGTGCTGTCATTTCCAAAAATTGTTTCGATATCTCGAACCGTTTCAGATACGAGGAATTTACGGCCACTTGATTCCCGAAGCGCAGGGAAGGTTAGGACGCGCCACGAGCGACCCGTCCGCGGATATAACAACCAATATCTCAAGAATGAAGATAGATATCATTGCAGTCTCAACTTTAAATACAATTTAGATATATTGGTTACATTTCATACGCAATAATGTATGACCTTAAATGAACTATACGGAAAGTCTACGCAATGTGATTTTACCTCTGCAAACACTTAAAAATGTCGTGCAGCCATGTACTCAATTTCGTGCAGCACGGTATCTATGACGAATAACGAAAGAAGTTCAGACCTTTATCGTGTAAAGGTATCAAGCTATAAGATGCGGAAGAATCAAATTTTTTCACCGAATAGTTTTCTTAAAATCGGGTAAGTATTTCACAGCTGCCGAGTCTACTTTGCCCAGAAGACACGTGGCTGTCGCTTTCTGTCGCGCGTACTGCAGCGACAAGATTCAAACACGTTTGAATTCGAACGTCGCCAGTTGCAGCGGGAGACAGGCAGTGACACCGATCTATAACTGCGGTTGTGTTTTATCGCCTGAAGCTGTCGGCCGCTTCTGTCGCTTACAGGACGCGGGCTTAGGGATAGGATATGATCAGAGGACATTAGAAAGAGAAGTTACACGTTTAGGATTTCAGACTGAATTGGCAATGGGTCGGACACGTAACTCTATAAGATCACAGCAGATAGACCCCTAACATTGTTCACTGGAGACCAAGGGTCCACATAAGGCATTGACAGGCCCCAAAGGAGATGGCTTAACGACGTAAAGCTGGTGGCTGGAATACTATGGTACCATAAACTAAACTGCGCCCGAACAGGCCATGAAGTCCCAACGGTGCCGATCGGCCGCCGTGTCATCCTCAGCCCACAGGCGACCCTGGATGCGGATATGAATGGCATGTGGTCAGCACACCTCGCTCCCGACATGCGTGTTTACGACCCCGGAGCCGCTACTTCTCGATCAAGTTTCTCGTCAGTTTGCCTCGGCAGACCGGATCCAAGTGTTGGCCCAGCCCGACAGAGCTTAACTTCGGTGATCCGACGGGAACCGATGTTACCACTCCGGCAAGGCCGTTGACACCACTATAGTACCAATGGCATGAAATCGAGGACAATGGAAACACATGGAAAAGCCTACATCCAGCAACGATTGAGATGGACTGAAGACGACGAAGCGATATGAAACGGGATAATGTGAAATAAGTATTTATGATGGTGACGGGCAGGATTAGTTTTGGTGGATTTTTTTGAAAGTGCAGCGCATTATTCGAAGGAGACTGTGCGACATTTATGCTGCATATCTCGCGAAAGGGATAATAAAAAATAAATGACTGCGTGTACAAAGGCACGTAGTGCCCAAATATTGCGGACGTCTTTGTTGCCCAGATGAACAGTAACACACATGTAACATTTCTACAAGCTTGACTACCGAACATGATTTCTCTAGTGCAGAGGCAGTTAAAGCAAACTTATCATAATGCTTCCAAGAACATGCCATGCTGCGTACTATAATACAGACAACGTATTACGTTACGTGAACATTCCAGAAAAGAATCTGATCACTGGAGACATTCACATTTATATTTCTTTTCGTTGTGCAAAGACGTCCACAACACAGTCTTGTTCCAAAAAGTCAAAGTGCAAAAAAACAGCGTTTTGTTTTGCCCTCTTTGGTCAAATTGTATAGCATTTCTCTGAAACTTCATCTCTGCTGATTTAGGTATTTACAAACCTCCTGTTACAATGTACTTAACGTAACATAAGAATGAGCCTTCAGCATGTCACAGCAGCCATGTTACCTGGAAAAAATTGTGCATGTGCGTGTTTTGCTGGTGGGGTGGGAGGGGGGGGGGGGGGTTATGGTGAGGGCTCTAAGCTTCATTCCAACAAGTGGACGGAAGTATCAACCTGTGCCGCAGCAGGTAGCCGGGGCTGATGGTCACACACAGCTAAACAAACTGCCGTAGCACACAAACGCTGCCAGGTAGCTGGGACGACCGTGGTCCCTGCCCATACCTGCAGCAGCACAAAAGTGAGGTAGCAGCCTTCAGGACGCACAATGCCATTCACCTCACGACACGTACTGTACTGTACCGCCCTCAGCAGATACAGACTGCCACGACGCGGTATTTACGGGGCCTGCAGCCCACTGCCGCAGCTGATACTAACGAGGCTCTATTCAGCGCAATCGGAAATTCCTACGTGCTATCAACGTGACCAGAGAGAGAGAGAGAGAGAGAGAGAGAGAGAGAGAGAGAGAGAGAGAGAGAGAGAGAGAGAGAGAGAGAGAGAGAGAGAGAGAGACCGACCTTGATGGTTGTAATAAGCAGATATGCAAGAAATACTGTAAAGTCGAAATTCGCTGAAAACGAATTCCTCTGTTCCAGCAGTCTCAGGTATACATCTATTACCCAATAGTGGTATCAGAATTGGTGCTGAACCGTAACTCTAACCCGGATTTCTTGCTTATCTCCCTGGACCGACCCAAACTTCCACATGTCCCACCGACTACATGCTACGTAATTAGCACAATTGTGAATTGTCAGCAGTGTTTTTTAAGACATGTATGGAAGTTAATACTGAAGATAATTAACAGACTACGAGCTGGACGAATTTTGCTATCTACACAGGGAGATGAGTGAAGGAAGATCATGCAAAGTTGTCTTTGGGTCAAATTTTCATTAGTATCTCTAAACTACGTACCTCCTGCTGAAAGGAAACCCAGCACGGAATCCTAAAATAAACGACGTAACGATCATAAGGGCCCTAACGAGATAACCGAGTATTCTTGAACGTCGCGATTCTGGGTATCATGCCTGAGAAAGCAGGCAGAAAAGCTACAAACGTGATTCACAAAATTGTAACCATTACAAGTAGGTAACTGCGGCTCCCATTGAAAATAATCGGAACATACCACTAGTGTATACTAACAGCTGTCACGTATGGTTCGAGTATATCTGCTCAGATTGCAGCTTATCAAGTCAGTTTTATTAGTCGGAATATTTCAACGAAGAATGTTAAGATTACCAACAGTGGCATTAGTAGGTGGCCAACTGTGTGGGTTTTATTGCAGTTTCGTAGAGGAAGGTGGTGGTGGTGGTGGTGGTGGTGGTGGTAGTAGTAGTAGTAGTAGTATTTGTATTTTTTAGTAAGTACCAGGAATAGTTAATACATACATTATTAACCACAAAAATTTAAGTTGTATAGCCCGCGTTAGCTTCCCGGTAATAGGCTGTAATTGTTAAGAATAAATGTAGCGCTAAAGTAGTAATAATTGTACAAGGCAAACAGTCAAAAAGCATAGACCTCGAGAACAGGAAGATATTCAATGAAAGCTACGTTTTCAGCACAGCTTTATATGGGTGTAGGAAATAAACTATGGCGAAGAAACTATAGGACGCCTTCGAAAGAGCTACTTTTTCAAGGAATAAATGAATATTCCGCAATGAGTCATGGCGAAAAAGTATTAAACCTCAGAGGATAACTGGGCACATGGTGGATGTAAAGAATCGCAGAGCAGGCATATATGAGAGAGAGAGAGAGAGAGAGAGAGAGAGAGAGCGCAAATCGTTCACGAAGGACAGAACAGTGCTCTTTCCTGGCAGAACTGTCACTTTTTCCACCAATTTTGAAGCAGTCCAGGTTTTGTTCTTCTGCAATGGAGAGCGTACAATATACACATGTGGACGCAGTATCTTAACCTCTCCGCATAGAAGCGACACTATTTCTTGCCTAACTACAACACGGTAGCCGCAATCAACATCTTTCGCCGGCACAGTGACTGCTGCAGTTCGACGTCCATTTTAGGTAGAGACCACACGGGAGACGGGCGGGTAGAACTGGCTCATGTCCCCACATTAGTCTGCTCACGGGAACGGAGTTTTCTCCTTCCATTGGCAACACCCCGCCCGCTCCACCACTCTCGACAACACTCAATATCTAACATACATGACAGTATGCCAGTTTTAAAGCATGGCCTCGCGCACACGCGCTCGAAACGCCAGTACGTTGTTTAGTCTCTTCCACGACGAGGCTCGCCTGCCATGTTTACTGCTGCGCCCAGCGACAGCGCTGATTTCGGAAACAGAAGTAGGTGGGAAAGATTTTAACTCTAACTTTAAAGCAAGTTTCGAAATTAAATGGGTTGCCCTGACCCACTTGGCTGAAGATGCGCCACGCAGTTAAGCGATGGCAACGCACGTGGTAAATGTATGGCTAGGAAGTTACCACCGTCAACTATCACGGGTGCGGAAGTACGGGCCATTTTACGTGCACGCACCGTCTTGAACATTACCGAACATAAAGCAGGAGCCTACATGAAACTGTTCCTGAATAAGCGACCGCTACTTTGATGCACCAGCAAGCCTGGGTTAGTGATTTTGAACCTTTTGTATGAGTGCTTCACTTAACCATTTATCCCTCAGCGAGACGCAGAGAAATAGCTTCACAAATTGAGCAAATAATGCTTTGATCCACCTCTAGTCTTTGTGCAAGCAGTAGTTCGGCTTGGCACTGGTAAGAGTTGTTGGATGTCGTCCTAATGGATATCAAGCTAAATTATGTCCAGTTGGCGAGTTACAGCGTCAAAATTCTTTTCTGGTCGGAGGGCCCCGACTACTATGGTCCAAACGTTTCCAACTGGAGGGAGATACGGAAATATTTCCGGCCAAGGTAGGTTTTGGGAAGCACGGAGACAAACATTAGAAACTCTCGTCGTGTGCGTGCGGATATTATCTTGCTGAAGTGTAACTCAGGACGGCTTGCCATGGAGGGCAACAAAACGGGACGCGGAATAGCGTCGACTTAACGCTGTGCCGTAATGGTGCCGCGAATGACAACTACAGGGATTTTTCTTCGAAATGAAATAGCATCCCCAGACTTCTGGCGGTCGGGCCGTATGGCGAGCGACTATCAGGTTGGTATCCCACCACTGTCCGCGGTATCTCCAGACACGTCTTCGCTAGTCGTTGGGGCTCTATTCGAAGCAGGACTAATCACTGAAGACACTTCTGCTCCAATCAATGAGATTCCAAGCCAGTCTTTAGTTCGTTCCGGATTGGTGGCTACAATTGTTCCTTAAGGGAATCAGCGTCTGCACGTTCTACGAAGCAAACTTCCTGGAAAATGAGAGAAGGCTACCTTTTGCCTAGCAGCAGTGGTCCACCTTCGGGACTGCCACGAACATTCATGTTTCTTTTCCACGGATCCACCGTCAGTGTGGCTGCATGACTGTCAGTTAATGACTGAAGCCCCGTACACTTAGCCGTTGCGAATATGTGGATTACAATTTCCGGTTTGTCAGCAGTTTGACAGTATTATTCTTTCGACAAAATTTCTAGATAATTTTCATCGTAAGGTAAGTAGGTATGTCATCGAAAAGTAACATGCTGCCACTATAGATAAACATTTTATACGTGAAATCTTTACTATCAATTAGACATGGGTGTGGTTGCTTGCTAGTTTATTTCTAAAAAAAAAGAAAAAAGGTTCAAATGGCTCCGAGCACAATGGGACTTAACTTCTGAGGTCATTAGTCCACTAGAACTTAGAAGTACTTAAACCTAACTAACCTAAGGAAATCACACACACACACACACACACACACACACACACACACACACACACACCAATGCCCGAGGCAGGATTCGAACCTGCGACCGTAGCGGTCGCGCAGTTCCAGACTGAAGCGCGTACAACCGCGCGGCCACAAAGGCCGGCGTTTATTTCCTTTAACATGAAAAATACATTGAGGTGGCTTAGTTGTTGGGACATCGGACCTACCTTAGGTTGGGATGGCGATTTTAATCCCCATCTGGGCCTCTTATGTTTAAGTTTACCAACGTTTTCCAAACACGCTGAAGGAAAAAAAATGCTATTATCCCTCGAAAAGAACACGGACAATTTCTTTCACCAATCCAAGATTGCGTTCCGCGCCCTACGACGTTGACTGCAGGTTAAAAAAAATTCTTTTTAAACAGCGAATGGACCTTCCCGTTTCCTAGTCAGTTACTCAATGTCTTATTAAGCCAATTACTGGTATTTGAATTTAGTCTTTCGATCTACTACAAAATACTTTACTTCTTTGTCATGTGTTTCGCTAGTGTCAGCGCTTTTGTCTCATTTCTTACACACGGAAGTGTCGTCGACTCGCACATTTTTCAGGTTTTCCTGCGTTTGGCACTGATTATTTGACCTAGTTTCAATTTGAGCTGGACAATACTAACACTTCACGTAAAGAGCGGCGAATATTGCACCTCTAACACTGAAGTTCTCTCTAAGAAAAAAGAAAGTTTGTGTAATGTTGCCAGCTTTTTTAGACGAAAATGCAGCCAATGATGAAGTTCTACACGAAAACGACGATATGCGTATTGTTGGTTCACTTATCAGACGGATTTGGACTAAGTTTAATAACTCTATATAATTTCGTCTCGCTTAATGGCCTGGTCCAAGTCTTTCAATTGGACACCACTTCGGCAACTTACATGTTCCTAACTTACACCCTTAAACCCACAGTTGAACGTGGAAACGGAACCACGTGTTTCTGGCGAATCTTCACATACATCACAGAGGTGAAGACAGACTAAAGAAACTTCCGTGGTTTAATAACGATTCGATCCTGCAACATTTCTAATTCCACGCGCGTTAGTACTATATCGCCAGGCCCAATTTAATAACTGAAGCAACTGCTGACAGCCACAGAAATTAAGAGATGAAAGTATGTTTAGTACTAGTTTATTCGGGCGGGGAATGCTTTAAAGACTATGAAAATTATTGTGACTACGTAGTATTGTATATTAAAGCGACAATATTCTTGTCATGTCTGCAGGCGGATCACACAATCTTTACAATATTACAGCGAGCCACCTGGCCGCTATCTTAAGGTTTGTTACATCTCGCCTTTCAGTCTGAGTTCCGTGTGTTCACCTGAAGATGGTGGCCAGGTGGACTGCTCAGATAATTTGGTCACTATCATTGTATGGTCCGGCAGCAGACCCGACCAGAGAATCACGAAGAGTAGTTACTGCCTTTTGCGAGTGTAGAAAAAGTATTTAGACAACATGCGTTTTAAGTTGCTATTATGATCACGATCTTTTGCTTCCTACTTCGTTCTAAATATTATTCCACACACAGGTGCTCTGTTTTTTAAGTGACGGCACTTCACTGACACACTATACTTTTTTAGCTTTCACGTTGTGTAGACACTTCCACCTCGTGTACTTTGTTGCAACGTTGCAAGTGCATCTACACAAGAAAAGCGCGCATCAGTGAAGCGAAATGTCATAAAATTTGAGCACCTACGTATGGAAGAACATTAGGAAAGAAGCAAGAGGTAAAACCCAGCAGTAATAATTTTAATTTACTACTGTTTAATAGTAGTAACGTAAAACACGGGAATTGCTTACTATCTTGACAGACTGATTTGTGACTAAACCAAATTATTGCAGTGACCACTGAAGATGCTCTGGAACAAAACGAAACGTTTATGGTCCAAATAAGGACTAAATAACGTCTAAATAAAACTCACTACCGTCGCGGAAGGCAGCATATTGTACAAGATGTGTTACCTGGGTAACTGCACCTGCAGAAAAATGAGACGCAAAAACAGGACAGGATAAAAAATTAATGTTTTGTTCACTGGGTAGTCATGTTATGATTTTTCTGAAAAACTGTTTCATGTTTTCCCGTTACGGCTGAGCCGATAAGGGATGCCGGAAGAGACAAAGGCCTACTGCATTCTCTGTAGAATTGTTGTATGGTTCGTTAACAGCTGAGTCGACGGAATGGTGGAAGCTATGGTATCCGCCGCAGAGACAGGCCGTACTTTAGAAACCAGCGGACCTTTTTTTTGGTGGAGTGTCTGCAGCGCGCCCCCGCTCTCCGCTTTCTCGGCAGGAGAAAGCCGACGAGGCTTACTCTGCGACGCAAGGAAACTAACACGCCAGTCGCGGAAGACATTCTTGCCACCATCGCCTGGCCAATCGTGCGTTTCGCAAACCGAACTCAAAGCACTGTGTTCCAAGCAGAAAAGGTAACCTGCCAATCTAAGGCTACCACGGAACTATCGGACCTACGCATATTTAGTTATCCAGCTGACAAAAACCGGTAGCCACTGAAGATACCGCGAATTAATATCCATTTACGGAACACATAGGTGACCTAACATGATGAAAGGTTGGCGGTACTTCTTAGATGATCAACGCCTCCAGACTCTACACCACTGGAGTGCATGGCAGGGAGTACTTCGACTGTATCCTGTTGTTGAGTTTCTTCACAGACCATTCCTGTACGGAACGGGGGAGGAAACACTGGTTATACGCCTCTGTGCGCAATATAATTAGTGAAATCCTGTTCTTGCTGTCCTTACGAGAGCTGTAAATATTCCTACCTGCTCACGTAATACTAGTTCTTTAAACTTTAGCCACATACTTGGCATTTACCTTCTTGCTTCTGTCAGATAAGGTTTCTCAGTAACTCTGCGACGCTCTTCCATGAGAGAAACTCGCTTCCGTTTTATGTATACGTTCTGTATTCCCCTGTTAGTTCTATGTAGACAATTTTAAATTACGCCTGGCAGCAGGCATAGACCGAATGCAGAAATGCGTTCCTAGGATCTTTATAGATCGGTATATCCCACACGAAACTAATATAAATGCTCGGGGAAATTAGAATGAAATCTTTGGAAGATGGAAGTTCGTCATGAAATTTTCGAGTAACACAGGGCGAGTACTATGCTGCTGCTTTTTACTCTTGTCTACATCCGCACTCCACCATATGGATCATCGCAGAATGTCCCTGTACCCTTACGTGAAATTTGTTATTGCGGCAGTAGAATTTTTATCCAGTCAGCTTCAAATGCCGGTTCTCGAATTTTTTTTTTCTCTAAGTGTTTCAAGGAAAGACCGTATTCTCTCCAGGGATTCCCATCACGCATCATCTCCCTAATACCCCTCTATGGAACCTACAATTAATCAATCTTGCAACATGCCTCTGAATTCCTTCTATTTTTCCTTTAATCCGACTTGTTATGGAACCCAAACACTCTAGCAGTACCCAAGAACGCGTCTCCTCTATTGATTACCTACAATTTCCTAAAATTTTCTCTATAAACCGAAGTCGAACATCCGTTTTCCCTACAAACAATTTTATGTGCTCGTGGACATCAGAGACTAAGGTGACAGGCAGTACGTGTTCATTGGCATAAAATTACATCATTAACTTCAAAGTTGTTTCTTGCACTAGTGCTGTGTACTATGCACTGTCCTATTTGAGGTGGTATGCTGTGGCATTTCTCCGTCCGTTGAAATGGTTGACGTACGCTGTTACAGGAAATCTACAGTATAACGTCGGCAACAGGAGAGAAAATTGCTAGTATTGTACTCAGAACACCTGGCCAGGCACTGCAGAGTGGCTCGCGAAGTGAAGATAATGTAGGCTACAGCGTGTTGCCTGGCGAACAAAAGTCTGTTGCAGATGCGACTTTTCGGTTCGTCGTCTTAGTTTGCCTGCGCATAAGGAAACGGAGGTAGGACGGTGGCAAAGGAAGTAAGAGGCGCGACCCCTGCGCAACGACAGGGAAAGCAGCGGGCTAGCGCCAGCGCCTCCTAATACACTTTCGCCGCGCAGGGAGCGGCGCCTATCGGCGGGCGATTTCTCACCCGGTGATAAGTACAGCAGCGCAGTGCGGCTTTCCAGAGCGCAGCCGGGGCCGCCTCCCCTGGAAAGCGGGACCGCGGCGGCCGCAGCTGCACGTGACCCTCCGCAGCCGGCACGCGCTCAACGCCACCAAGGAACTTTGGCAGCTACTGGGATGGTGCGTAAGTTCGCAAATTCAATAAACGGATAGAAAACAACATAGTTCAGATACCAATAATGTGTTGTCCTTCACTATCTTACAACAGTCTGCCAACGCTGGGGACGCTTTTCGATTCCGCGACTGTAGAAACCACGAGGTTTTGGAGCGAAGAACTCGTCGAGCCATATTCAGATCGCACTTTCATCCAGAAAATAAGTTCCTTGAAGGTTGTTCGATAGAGAGCGGGAACGACGAAAATCGGAGGACGCAGGATCAGGTGAATAGTGAGTGTGCGGAACGACTTTCCAACCTAACTCTTCTATAGTGTGTCAGTGTGGCAGAATCGTGGGGCAGCATCAGTTCACACAGTATTCCTTGTCGCCGTTCTTTGACTGCATCTGCAAGACGTCTCAGTAGCTGACAAAGTATCAGCAGTGATTGTCACACTTCGGGAAAACAGTTCGTTGTACACCACAATTATTATTCCACCAGATGTATAACATCCCTAATGGATGCGCGCAGGTCTTTTAGATGGGGGATTGCTTTGGTCTCAGACATTTCTTTTTCTGGTTTTTGCATAAAGACACCATTCCTCGCCACCAGTAACGATAGAAGATAGGAATGGTCTGTTGTTCACGAGCCAGCTGCCGATGAGCAAGCCGAGAAGCACATATGGCATTCTGCTGATTTTTGTGATTTTGGCTTAGACCGTTCGTTACCCATAAACGCGATTTTTGAACCTTCCCATTGCGTGCAAGTGTCTCACGATGCTGAAATGATCACAGTTTATCACATCTGCCAGCTCTCAAGTACCCTAACGTGGATCAGCGTGAATTAATGCATTTAAAGGATCTTCTTCGAACCCCAAACTTCTTCCTGAACGTGTAGAGTCACTCACGTCAAATCGATCCTTTTTAAAACGAGAAAATTTTCTTGCCATGTTCTGTCCAATGGCATTATCCCCCATACACAATGCAAATGTTCCTGGCTACCTCCGCTGCTGTCACCCTTCAATTCCAACAGAAGAATATGTCGGAAACACTATTTTTCCACTTGGCACACCATTTTTTTAGCGTCCACAGCTCCACTCTCTTTCTCAAAATGACACTCAAACAGCAACACTGTACTACAAATAAAAAGTTACAATCGATAAATAAACCCATAGCTACCGCAATACCAAACTGTAAAACGAAAGCGCTACGAACTTATGCACCACACAATACATCTACATACATACTGATACTCTGAATCACTCAAGCGGTTATCAGGCGGTAGCCGGCACTGTGCCGTAATTTATTGGTTTCATGTGTGAATATCGAAGTTTTTCCACCTCGAAATCTCTATTTGTGCACTGTTTTCCTACTTCACTATCGTAATTCACAAAATATGCATTTACTGTGGCAGCCAGCACATGTCTACATCTACACCTCTACTCCCGCTGTGTGGGAGGGTACGATGCGTACCATTGTTAAGGTGCGTTCACACCTGTGCGCCTTGCGGCTGTTGCTTGTCCCACACTGAAGTAGATGAGTCTACCGTGAACACAGGTGTAAATGGCATCAGTCGCACGCAGCTACAAGAGTGTGTCTACTTGCGCGTGAGGCAAGCAGTCGCACGGCGGCCAGGCGGAAGGCGTACACGTGTAAACGCACCTGTACTTTCTCTTCTCCGGTTGCAATCGCGAATGGTCCGCAGGAAGAACGCTAGCTGGTAAGCCTCTGTGGGAGTTCAAATATATCTAATTTTACTTTCATGGTCTTTAAGCAAGACATTCGCAGAAGACATCAGTATATTTGTTCAGCCTTCTAGGCATGTCTGATCTGATTTTTATTTATAAACCACATCAAGTTGCAGAATGCCTCTTGGAGCGTCTGCCACTGCAGGTGGGCGAGTGTCTCCATGACGATTCCGGGCTTACTAAATGAACGTATTCAGGAACTTTCTGCTCAATTTAGGATCTTCTCTTTCTTTCTATTAATGCTATCTGGTATGGATCCCAAGCTGACGAGTAATATTAAAGCATTGGTGGAATGAGAATTTTGTAAGCTACCTGTTTTGTTCGTTGGACTAAACTTCCTGAGGATTCTTCCTATGAATCAGTAATCGTTGCATTTCACATCGCCCCGTACGCATACTTCATAAAATACTTACGGATGTGACTGCTTCCAGTAATTGTTCTGTCGTCATGTAATCATACAACCGGCCTTTGTTTATGCAGAGGGTCAACTACCACAAACTACGTCAGGCGTCTATCTTCTGCGGGTATTCCTGCACTTCGCTATAAGTTTCTAGCATTACTACTTCTACGGATGCAACGCTGACAGCATCATCTGCTGACGTTATACACTATATTTCTATACACAATATGAAAAGTAGTCCTGTAACACTCCATTGGGACCACGCCCTAGGTTATTTCTATACGTTTTTCTCCTTTGAGAATGACATGCTGTATCCTGTTTGCTAGACACTTTTTAATCCAGTCACACAGTTTATGGTGTAGACAGACTGGAAATAAAGTAGCAGGAAGGGTTTTGCGTCAAAATTAGTTGTTCTGTGTAGATCCTGCAATAAATCTACCTCGAAAATGTCTTCGAACATTGTGCATAATTCATATGATGTGAATTTTAAGTTCGAGTATGCAATGCGTGCAATAGAAAAAGGAGAAAGGCTGCTCAAACGTTTTGTTGTTTGAGGGATGTAACTCCTCCCAGTAGATTCAGCAAGTACATAAAAGTACTTTTAGTTGCTTTGACAGTTGTGTCTAAAGCAGACATGAAACGTGCAGTAGAAGAACCTGTAAATATTAATGGAACAAGGGACATTGCTGTTGCACTTCATGGGACATGGCAACGTGGAGGATATCGTTCCTTGAATGGTGTTTTAACTGCTACTTCTCTGGAGAATGGAAAAGTTGATGTTTAGTGCTTATCTAAGTACTGCCACACCTGCCATGGTAACACTGAAGGACGTATTGAACATCAGTGTTCTAAGAATTATGACGGTTACAGTGGAGGTATGGAGTGAGATGGAGCTCTAAAAATATTTCAGAGGTTGGTGCCTGTTTATAATAAGATATAGGAAGTACCTAGGCGATGGGGACTCTCAAGCTTTCAATAAAATTAACGAGTTCAGTGTTTATGGTGATACCTTGGTAACGAAACTGGAGTGTTTTGGACATGTGCAAAAGAGAATGGGTGCTACATTGCGAAAGCTACGAAGAGAAATGAAAGTTGCTACCTGATGGAAAATATCTGTCTGGTCGAGGCAGATTGATAGAAACAAATAGATCACTTTCAGAGTTATTATGAACAGGCCATTAGACGAACTGCACCTCTGAATGATGTTACAGCAATGAGAAAAGCTGTATGGGCCACCTACATTCAAGAGTTGTCCACAGATGACCACCCTGTTCACGGACTTTGCCCTAAAGAAGCAGATTCTTGGAGTGGTTACCAAAAAGCAGAAGAAAGTGGTCAAATATGCTTATGATGGTATTCTCTTCCTGAACCTATTATGAATGAAATAATACCAACTTTTAGAGACCTAAGTGACCCTGTTTTACTTAGTAAATGTCTTCATGGGGGCACTCAGAATACAAATGAAAGTTTCAGACATTGCATATGGGAAAGATTACCAAAGAATGCTTTTTGTAGGACTAAATACATTAGAAGTTAGTGTACTAGATGCAGTGATATGTTTCGATGATGGAGTGATAGGAAGGTTGGAAGTCCTGAGTATTATAGGCATAAAATGTGGCTCTAATATGGAAGATCAATTGCTTGCTTGTGACAACGGGTGGATGAAGCTGAAAGACACTCTTCAAGTTACCAAAGCAGCAAGAAGTGCTAAAAGGTATGCGAAGAGGAAGCTTGAAGATTAAGAAATGATGCAGGATGAAGACCATGTTTCAGGAATGTACTGAGGCACAGTGTAATTAGACTGATCTTCATCCGCAAAAACTTCATCCGCAATTTCCCCACAAGGTGCATTTTTCAGAATTCAGATACAAATACTTCCGAAAGTGTATAAAGCATTGCTCCAATTTTTTTCTGTAACTTGCACTAGTTCGTACTTATGCCGTAGACCTAAGCTTTGTTACAGATCAACTAAATTATAGGAAAGTAACATTTTTATTGGGAAAAAAATCACAAAACTTACAATGTAAGATGTGATTTTGTATCCTAATATACATAATACGTGGAATTAAATAGGTCTACTACCTAGGTCATCATGTCATGCATATCTGGTAAAAATTTGGTCTCCTTGAAATGTGTAACATTGGATCAAATGGTACCTCAACTTGAGGAAGCATTTTGGAAAATAAATTGCATAAGTTTCTCTAATTTTTGAATAACCCTAAGAATGTTCAAGAACATTCAAAATACTTCCAAATTTGTTTACAAAGTGTGCTGCATTATCGGATATCAACAAAAGATCTGTGAAACACACACATAACCAGTGCCTGAAAGATAAGTGTTGATTTTTACATGATATTGAGGCGAAAAAGTACCCTGTATCCTTAAGATTAGAGGACTTCTGAGCGATGTTGATTACAAAATAATTTTAACGAATTAATAGGATCACTGGCAGCCGAGTCCATAGCGGGAAATACTGAAACACAGTCGCTGGTTGGAATCTAGCTAGCAGCAACTTTTTATAATAGTTAAATCAGATACTTATTAACAAATGTCAACATAGAATCACGATAATTTATTAGAAGTGACATTTTATTTTTAATTATGAATCACACGAAGATCTTAGAATTCACAATTAAAATTCGCAACAAATTGCGAAGCATCAAATAGAAAATAAAATGCTTTTTGCATAGAAGCTTTTGTACTGTTGATGAATATGCCTTTTCGTTTAACACTACGGCATTTTGCGCGTCTGATTATAACGTGGTTTCTTACGACTAGCAACTAAAAAACTTTATTAAAAATGATTTCAAGGGAGATCTCGACGTCAACCGCAAATGCACACAGAAATATTACAAAGGTGAAAGTCTAAATTTGTGCCGAACCAGGACTCTAACCCAGATTTTCTTCTTACGTTAGCGGTCGCCTTAATGAATTCTGCTATCCGAGCATGCTTTCGGTGAGACTCTGCTTACAGATATACCATACAAGTGTGTTCTGTCTGACATGTCCAACGGAACAAACGCCACATATGTAGTATAAAAATGACTTAATATTTATCATCACTTCTACTTGGTAGTAAGAACGTAATTTAAATGTAAGAAACATGCTGCTAGTAGCGAGATTCGGAAACGCACTCAGCTACCGACGGCGATGTTGATAATTGACGAAAGTTTCGAACTTAACGGGGCTCGGAAATTAATCTTAGAAGGGTTATTTTCGAATTATTTTGTGAATTGTGTTTCACTGCTTTAAAACTTTCTCCAGACAACGTCCGCAGCTCGTGGTCTGGAGTCTGTTTCTCTCTGCCTCGAGATGACTGTTGTGTGTCCAGCATTTCATCATCATTGACTCGCAAGTCGCCGAAGTGGCGTCAACTAAAAAGGACTAAATACGGCGGCCGAACTCCCCCGCATGGGGCCTCATGGCCAACAATAGCATACGATTATTTCATTTTTTGTAGACAACGACCTTCGGATTTGTTAAGTAGGATCAAGAAGTTGTGTCAGTCCCCTCCGATGTGATAAGTACGGCCTACAGATAGACATGGGTAGCAGGCGACTTACCTCTGAGGAGAGCTGCTTGAGCGTCTGCGTCAGATTGCGCGACGCCTCGGCAAGGGCTCGGGTGTCGAGCGTGGGTCTGGCGGCGGCCGCGGCAGCGGAGGCGGGCCCGGAGGCGGACGACGAGCTGTCGCACCGGCAGATCTCGGGGGCGGCGGCGGACGACGACGGCGAGGGCGACGGTTTGCTAGCGGCGGCGGCGGAGGAGGAAGTAGCGGGGGCGTGAGAGTGGGTGTGTCGGGAGGCGGCGGGCGCGGGGGCGGCGCTGGAGGTGGTGGCGGCGGGAGCCGCCACCCGCGACGTGCTGCTCGCCCCCGACGTGGACGGCGACGCGCCGGAGCGCCGCCCGCCGCTCGGAGTCACCGTCGACAGCTGCAGCTGGATCAGCATCATGTGGTCGCCCAGGCGCATTGTCAGGTTCAGTGGCGCCTTGCCGGACAGGAAGTCGTTCACCTGCCAACAGACACCGCCTCACTTTTACCTCTGGCTGATTCTCTGCTCACGTTTCCGGGCGCAGAAATACATAGATCGGTGGTCGTGAGTTAAAATAATTTAACTGGCACTTCAATTCCCACGTAGCGTACGCTGTAGATTCAGTAAAGTATATACTACGCGACACACGTTTAAACATGTCGCTTACTTGTAGGCTTTCTGCCGGTCGCGAACCTGGCACCACCAACTGCTGTATGCGACCACGCATCCCCGATAAATACAAGTCTCTTGCTTACCACAGGATTTCCCTTTTTTCCATAGCATTGATGGGAAGTTTCTTCGGTATGTATAATAATGTGCAAAATTTAAGATTTGCTTGGCGTATGTACCCACAGCCCTCCACGAGGGACGGGAAATAGGGCCCGATCTCCTGTATGACGCGAAACTTTAACTTGTCGCAGTCAACGGAGCGCGACTTTAATAACAACCGAAACAAATCTGTCCCATCTGGCTCCTTGCAACAACTGCTGTCTAATGGCGCAATAGTTTTCTCTGCGAAGCGTCGTTGCTGGATCTACGCCGGCTACGCCGAGGCGTGTTTGAATTCTTCACTGTGCCGGTGTCAACAGAAGCCAATCTAAAGCTATTTTCCCATTTATTTCCCAGTGTATAGATAATATGGAGTTCATTGCGCACGAAAGCCACTACTGCAATCCCAAGTACTTCAAGAGGATAAGCGACAGCAAATTGTGGTAAATATCAGTCTAGATTGCATATAGTGCACTTTGCAGCGGAGTGTGCGCTGATACGAAATTTCCTGGCAAATTAAAACTCTGCCTTCCTCAGATTCGAACTTGGGTCCTGCGTCTTTCGCCTGCAAGTGCTGTACTAACTGAGCTGCCCAAGCATAGCTCACGATGCGCTCTAAACTTCACTTCCGCCAGTACTTTTATCTCCTACCTTCCGAACTCTGAGCACTTGGCCCGAGAGGCAAAAGTCCCGAGTTCGAATCTCCGTCCGTCACACAGTTTTAATGTACCAGGAAGTTTTATATGCAGCCTGTCTGCTAGACGGAAGTTGTGTGTTCGGAATAGCAAGGAACTGTCGTCTGGTCCTTAACATACTAAACATGCTAAACATGTCGTGCCTTTGTGCAAAGCCGTTAAGTCCGCAGTACTTGCAACCTTAGCTATTTTAGTCAGACCGGCAGTTTAAAAACTATTACTCTCGTTGCCCTCAATATCGAACTCTTCTGCAGCACCTCTATATTCCAGTGAATAATTGCGTTATTCAAGGGCAAACCGTTGGCTAATGTACAACAGTTTCCAGAATTTAACTCTGTGTAGAAGTTGCTTGGAAAGTATTGCGAAGAGAGAGTGCCAGTACCTGCTTATCTCTCAAGGTGAGTCCTCGCGATGCCTTTTTCTGGTCAACTTTGCGCATGCATATCCAACAACGCAACTGCTCATGCGCTTTTGTGCATGCATAATTTTCTCTAAATGGAAGCCATACTTAGAAGCACCTTGCTTCTCGAGTTGGGTGGTAGTCTCTTGCGCTGTTTAGCAAACTACAGGCAACGAGGTTCATTGTTTCGTTATGTAGTGTATTATGTTATTCTTTAATATGATCTATGTGCTGCAATGTCTTTACTACGAAGTAAGTACGCCGAAATTTATAATGACTACAGACAAAGAAGTCATATGGACTGCCGCCTCAAAGTCAGGACGGTGTACTGAACAATATTACACGAGACTGTACGTCATTTGCAGACTAATAATTATAGCTACAAGCAATCATTTAAAAAATAATTAGAGATGACATAACCTGAACGTCAAGTACTAGGCAAAAAGTTTGCGGCCATAGGACTGTAAAGATTAAGACAAGTTTAAGTAGAAAAACAGAAGCATTCGACACATTCATGAAATATGCTAATGAAAACTGGACATGGACAAAACCTGATGTACAGTAACTTAACAACAATTGAGGAGCCTGCTATCTGAACAACAGACGGTGAGATAACTGCAGCTCCTCAACAAACTACTACAAACCGAAATGAAGGACATCGATAATGTAAAAAACAAAATTAAAAAAGGGCAGAATTTGTGAAACACACACACACACACACACACACACACACACACACACACACACACACACACACACACACACACACACTATATATATATATAATTTCACTTTTGCAAATGTTTCATAAAACGACAAATGACGTACTGAAATTCAATTAACCTCCACAGAACTAAAAATCTGCCGCAAGTATTTGCGAATTTCAGTAATAATCACTGAAACGCTTTTTTTTTAAAAAAAGTATAGAAGTAGCCCGTTACCACGTAACTAAATTTTCTTGCCAGCCTGATAGCTGCAGTTTCCGAAGCACAAAATATTAAAATTCGCTATGGTCGTCACAAATTTGCAAACAAAGCATTGTCTTTCTCGAACCTCTGCTATTTAGATATTGTTTTACCCATAGCCGCCTTTTTTTATAACGCATTGCAGTGTTACGTGGCCTTATGCTTAATTACAGACTTAATGTTTCATCAGTTGATTTGTTTTCACCACGTATCGTCCGCGGTTTACGTCGTCCTCTCTGTTGCTGAGCGATGTATCACTTTTCTGACGCCGCAACTCTTCCTTTCGTATATCTTTACTACTCTATCTATATGAATGATGAACTACTGGTTTTGCCGTTTAACACCTTTTTAGTAACTGTGGAGGTATTACAGGGATCGGGAACCACCTAATGTGTAAACCACCTAATGTGTAACCCGCCTATACGTTTTTACGTGAACTTTATAAGACTCGATCGATCTGTTTACAAAGAGAAAGCAGAATATATTTTCCTTTGACATTGTCCAACAACGACCTAGGAAGCTCGACGCCCTCGCGGCCCCGGCTCTTCCATGGCTCACTGTAGTTTGCAGCATTCGTTTTATTCCTTGCCCGCGTTATCTGCAATATAAACTTTCTTCCCACAGTATTTCTGAAAACCCAAAAAACAAACTTAAAGAACATAATACCAACTGTTCTTACAATTTTTCGTATAAGTCTTGGTCGATTTAATGAGGGGTGGGACAGGCCTAAGCCTTGTGACACCACAGCATGTTCATCACAAAGATTGTACCGATTAGGCAAAGCTCAAATGCCAAAGTATTTATTTCCGGTTGTCCATTACGTTCCTTATAAAGTGTGCTGTTTTCAAATTCTTAAAATTACAAAGCTGTTACATGTAAGAGTCTAACATGTGCGCCGATATTGGTGTAAAATATGTACGTTTATGTGAGACGGTTGTGTGGCACATGTAACAATTAGAGGGGATGGGCGCAAGCTTAACTCTTTCGTAATGCAATTGGATAAATCTTCAATGGTGTAAAGCTGTTACTTAGTTTAGTACTTCACATATTTTACACGATATATGTTTTACATGTATCAACTTTTGACACCGTCTAAGTTTTTGTTTTCAGTTTAATAATGCACTGTTCTATACTTTCGGTCTTACGCCATTTTCGAGTACCCTATTAATTCTTTTTAAAGCAGTGTCAGACTGCATTACATCGTCTTAGTTAACATTAAATGTGATAACTAAAACCTAAATAACGCTAATTGCTCAACTTACTACAGCCAAACGTCCGTTTCGTCATGAACCTTCTGTGATATCACGTATCACCATAATCGGCTTTACGCAAGTTCTATGACGCACGCCACGTAGACTATTGAATTTTGAGCACATACGTCTCAAGAATGATTAAAACATTAACTAATTTTGTCACGCTGCCAACCATAATTTCACTGAAATGGAGAAAAAGTACAAGTACTGCGTTTTTTGTTAAAGACGTACAAGAGTAAAGTTGCGTTCGCGCGCACCCCTGGGAAACCAGTAGCGCCCACGCTTGGTGACGTCACGCCGTGGGAGGTCGGCAACCTGGCAGCGGGACTGCGCTATTTCCGCTGGCCGCTAGCAGGCCACCACTCGGTGGCCTGCCCACGCTGCCTAAATTCCGCGCCCGCACAGCTGAGTGTTGTAAAAACTGCCTCTGTGCATTGTGAGACTGCCGCGCAACCCACAGCGCCCAGTCTGGAGCGACGGACAGCGCGAACTATGGCACTAGTTTTCAGCCGCGCTCTTTTTGGGGGCATCTCCATAAAATGACGTGGGTTAACTACAGAAACGTGATGTTGGAGGCTAGACTGGGAATTAGAGCTTAGTTCCTTCTAAATACAAGACCACACATTCCAGGAGACAACGTTACAGAACTACTTGAATAGTTGAGAAGGGTGGGGAGGAGGAGAGAGAATGCCATTACCTAGAGTGGTTTAAAAGGCAGCACTGAAGCTACACAAGCTGTAACCGAAGCTGCTGGCTCGTGTATATTTATATTTTATCCTATTTCAGTACTCCAGTTTGTTTTCAGTGGTTCTGTGTCACTAGAATCGCGTGTTATTTTTCTGTATTGCTTGTCGTGATGGTTCGAGAGAGAGAGAGAGAGAGAGAGAGAGAGAGAGAGAGTGTAATCGATACTTCAACTACTCTTCCAGTTGACGTTATTTATATTAATTTATGCACACAGCACATACTCAAAATGATTACGTGCCGAAGGGGTCGATAGTTAAATTACAGTATCATACGGTGTCCACTGGACTGAGGAAAAAGGATGGATAGGTGCTCAAATAACCAATAACCAACATCATTCTGCTGATCTATTTACTGATTGCATGTAGTGCAGATAAACGTCAAGAAATACAAACTTTCTATTGCAAGTTTTAAAGGAGGAATGCAAATCAATTATAGTAAGAATAAAGTAATGTATAACCAGCGCTTCGAATAGAAATTAGGAAGAACAACAGTAACAGAACTCTGATTAGGAATAGAAATTCGTAATAATGACCTGAAAGGGAAAGGAAAGAAATGCGCCAGAGGACAATGGTGCGGACGACGTAATTAAGATTATTGCAGTGAGAATAACATGGAAATGGACGACAAGTATCAGACGAATGATAACTGAAGAAATTAAGAAGTTCTTGGCTGCAGCCAGGGGATAATGGAAGAGCGAGAAACCGCCCTAACTGATGGTTGATTGATGTCCAGAAACATGCAGGGCCGAGACAGATGCAAAAGTATAGAGGCCATCTTCACACAAGAGTAGGTCTTTTGAGTTAACGAGCATTTCGCTCTCATTGAAGTATATGGCCGAAAGGGACAGCCTTCAGTTATTGTGAAACGAACCCTATCGTCCGGGGACCATTTTCCACAAAGAGTGCAGATTCGCCACGAGATGGGGAAATTCATAGACGTCTATTGTGCTGAATGAGGCCTTAAGTGCTGTAGTGTGCGAGTCAGACGAGGGCCCACGTCATAAGGAAACACCATAAAACGTGTTTGTGGCCAGGACACGTAGCAGTGTTAAACGTGGCGAACCTAAGATCCGCCATAAAGGGAAACATGATACTATTTAATTCTGTAGTAATTCAGCGAATCAAGCCACAGTAATTTTCATCTACCATCCTTGAGAAATTTTCATGGTGATACCAATAAAACTTGGACATTGATAATATTTTAGGATTTACTGTTAAAGTGAAATTAACAAGTTATGTATAAAATCAGAACGCTTTGATCGATCTTAACGATCGACATTTCATATAGAAGCGCATCATTAAACTGACGAACTTTGTAAGTATCACCTCTAACTTTGTTTAACAGATATAGTAAATTTAAATTGTTAGTACTTTCAGTTAAATATCAGATAATTTCCTCCACACTCCTCCACGCAAAACACATTGAACGATGACAGCATGACACCTTATTGAATCATTAGGTAATAGGATATTTGTTGAAGTTTAGTGCATAATAGTTACTTTTGTTCTTTGTTTATCAGGAAGCACAAGTGTGCAAGGCTCTTGGCCGTGGCATTCACAGCTAAGAAGGAAATTGTATTTGTTTTATGTAAGAGAATTTAACTTTTATTATGTAATGGACATTATTGTTACTTTATTCAGAACGTGAAAGTGGTCAAGCTTTAATTACTTGAATATGTTAAATAATGTAGGAAACGCGGCCAGGGACGGGCAGGGGAGCAGTGCTGGTGGAGACGCGAAAATGGACGGTCGGTCTTAAGGTAGCTAAGAAGTTAAACGACTTGGAAAATGTCGCGTTGTGTGGTATCTCTGAGCGGTCAGCAGCCGCGCGCCTGGTGCGAACTAACTTTTCGCGTGGTTAATGAGATGGAGTACCGAACTTTTAATTCGCGATGAGATTGTGAATGATCAAACTGTGTCAAACGGATATGCGCACGAGTGTAGGAGTAATTCTAAATACGACCACTTTGGCTATTAGTTTGCTTTCTGAATAAACATTATGCTAACCAAATCGCAACTGTGTGGTCTACATCATTTATGGGTCGTTAATTTAGCTCCCGATATTATTACTACTGTTACATGTAACATTAACGTTGTAAGTTTCATACAATTTCGCGAACTTGCCATCAGCCAGACAAGTTAACCAAGGGGTCACAAGTGTAATTTAGGGCGTGTAATGCGACACGTTGGGTTCAATCCCTAGACAAGTTTGAGCCAAGACATTTCGACGAAGAGCAACCGCATGTCAGCCCTTTGGGATATTAGCTCGCTGTGTCAATTGGATGCTGTTAGCGTACTTAGACGATATCATACAAATGAAATAAACATTGAAAATTCTAAACAACATCCACTCTTTCTTATATAAAATGAAAAAGATGAACACCTGAGGTAGGCTACAATCTTTGAGAATATAAATACTGCTGAGACTAAGAGGAACAATTACATCCGAGCAAAAAGATTTATTCGGGAGACTGTCACAGAAATCTTAACGATAACTCTGCATACTTTCGAGTTCACGTTATTAATTCAGTGGTACGCAGAACCTCTTACGTAGCCCAGTGGTGAGAACATCAAGAATGACCGAGTCATTCGGAGAGAAAATTTTTGTATATAGGATTTTTAAATGTCCCCCACAACACTAAATTTGCCATTTATTTTCTGCTGAGTTTTGTTGTAAATACACTGCTGGCCATTAAAATATCTACACCACGAAGATGACGTGCTACAGACGCGAAATTTAACCGACAGGAAGAAGATGCAGTGATATGCAAATGATTAGCTTTTCAGAGCATTCACACAAGGTTGGCGCCGGTGGCGACACCTACAACGTGCGGATATGAGGAGTTTCCAACCGATTTCTCATACACAAACAGCAGTTGACCCGCGTTGCCTGGTGAAACGTCGTTGTAATGCCTCGTCTAAGGAGGAGAAATACGTACCATCACGTTTCCGACTTTGATAAAGATCGGATTGTAGCCTATCGCGATTGCGGTTTATCGTATCGAGACATTGCTGCTCGCGTTGGTCGAGGTCCAATGACTGTTAGCAAATATGGAATCGGTGGGTTCAGGAGGGTAATACGGAACGACGTGCTGGATTCCAACGGCCTCTTATCACTAGCAGTCGAGATGACAGACATCTTATCCGCATGGCTGTAACGGATCGTGCAGCCACGTCTCGATCCGTGAGTCAACAGATGGGGACGTTTGCAGGACAACAACCATCTGCACGAACAGTTCGACGACGTTTGCAGCAGCATGGACTATCAGCTCTGAGACCATGGCTGTTGTTACCCTTGACGCTTCATCACGGACAGAAGCGCTTGCGATGGTGTACTCATCGACGAACCTCAGCGCACGAATGGCAAAACGTAGTTTTTTCGGATGAATCCAGGTTCTGTTTACAGCATCATGATGGTCGCATCCGAGTTTGGCGACATCGCGGTGAACGCACATTGGAAGCGTGTATTCGTCATCGCCATACTGGCGTATCACCCGGCGTGATGGTATGGGGTGCCATTGGTTACAAGTCTGTCACTTTGAACAGTGGACGTTACATTTCAGATGTGTTACGACCCGTGGCTCTACCCTCCATTCAATCCCTGCGAAACCCTACATTTCAGCAGAGTAATGCACGACCGCATGTTGCAGGTCCTGTACGGGCCTTTCTGGTTACAAAGAATGTTCGACTGCTGCCCTGGCCAGCACATTCTCCAGATCTCTAACTGAAAACGTCTGGTCAATGGTGGCCGAGCAACTGGCTCGTCACAATACGCCAGTCACTACTCTTGATGAACTGTGGCATCGTGTTGAAGCTGCATGGGCAGCTGTACCTGTACACGCCATCCAAGCTCTGTTTGCCTCAATGCCCAGGCATATCGAGGCCATTACTAAGGCCAAAGGTGGTTGTTCTGTGTACTGATTTCTCAGGATCTATGCACCCAAATTGCGTGAAAATGTAATCACATGCCAGTTCTAGTATAATATATTTGTCCAATGAATACCCGTTTATCATCTGAATTTCTTCTTGGTGTATCAATTTTAATGGCCAGTAGTGTGTGTGTGTGTGTGTGTGTGTGTGTGTGTGTGTGTGTGTGTAACAGTTACACAAGTCAGTCGTCCGCCGGACGGCGTCAGCAAGACGATATTCAGGTACAAGTGTACAACGTATTTTGATGTGTCTTTATGCTATAGCCTTTCGCTGCATAGATTGAAGACAATGGAAGAATAGCCTCATTGTATTTTGTTTTGCCAATGTCACGAACTGGTATCATTTTGCCACTAACACGAATTTGTGACTCCAAAGGCAAGTTTACTTCTATGGTTTTATTTTACGGCAGCCTGATGGAAACAACTGAATACCTTCGCCTGCAGAATTGGCAACAACTGTAGGGGCTACTTTAGTGTCTCAGTGATATTGCTCAGTGTTTTACCACAGCACGCAAATTAATTTCCAATACACCTTTTCACAGTTGCATAATAACTTTCGTATAGACTAAGTAAATTACTAGATCTAGAAAGCGACCTCAGCAAATCCTGACCACCACCACTATCCTCGACGTTACGTAATCTCAACGTTGGCACCGGCAATCTTAAGCTAACCAGCAGCTGCGCCATTCATCGTCGCCGCTCCCTGTGAACAGCATTGGGGACGACGTGAAGCAGACAGCACAAAGGCTCCCTACATGTCTACCGTGGGAGCGGTGTTAAAGCTACACAAACGTGGAAGGAAATTTCATTCTACCGCGCTGCGCCCTACGGATGGGACGAGGATGACGTCTGGTAAAAATGCTCGCCAACAAATTGGGAGCTACTGTGCTAAATTTTGAGGCACCATTTGATGGAACGATTCAGCAGCATCTACTACGCTGCAAGCTTGTTAATATCGAAAGGTAAAAGCACTAAAATTTTTACCCACACGAAGCACACACTTCGCTTATTACCTACCTAAGGCAGAGTACACCTATGGGTTAAGTTTTTACGCAAGTAATGACAGACCGTGCGAGAATTACGGTGACATTACAGACACATTTAGGTACACGAAAAACTAAGTGAAATCTGCAAACGCTATCCGAGTCACCATCTCTGACAGGAGAAACAGCCATTTTGTTCTAAATAGCATCTGTATATGCGCCGCGAAACGCTTAACTGTCTCCACCATACGACTCTTCGCATACAGATCTCTAGCGGTAACATTCTAGCTCCGAGTATTGCCATGCACTTCAGACCGTAATCAGTCCAAATACTAGTTCGATGCAGAAAATCGATCGTGTTCCATCACTGCACGATTGCGTAATTACTTCATCCTACACCTATTTGAATTCTATCACTATACTGAAGCCCTCTTCCTCCTCTACACCATTTATCCTCACTCCTCCCATTGTTTCCATGGGAACGTTGATACAACATGGTTCGTGCAATCAACCGACCCCTTTTTATAGCCAATTTGTTCCACAAAACTCATTTAGCCTTTACCATAAAGCTTTCACGCACAATCGATCGAATACCTCGATCAGTTCTATCTACCTATGAACCTTACAGTACAATCGTGTAGGAAAGCATTTCAACGGCCGCCAGTGTCTTCTTACATTTACCTTCTTATCGTCCACCACGTAATGCTACAAAATGACTATTTCTAGAAGAATAAAATTACAATGAAATCGAGACCATTAGCTGCTTACAGGCCTTGTTGAATATCAACACGTACAGTTGAAAATGTGCGCCCCGACCGGGACTCTAACCCGGGATCTCCTACTTGGCAAACGCTCTATCCGATTGAGCCACCGAGGACACGAGGATAATGCGACTGCAGGAACTTCTCTGGCACGCGCTCCGTGAGGCTCACATTTCCAACTTACTGTCCGTACACATCATTTGTAGTGCCCCTCGTCACTATACTCATTACTCGCGGCAGTCAATCTAGCGATTCCAGTAGGAGTTTGAGCAATGTGAGTGCAGAAGATCATTGGCCAGTATGCCTTATCTATATGAAGATGGTACCTGTTCTTTCGGATATCTTCATATATTTCCAGAAGTAGTTCTTAATACGCGTCGATTATCCGAAGTAATTGGGGGACATGGGTGTTCGGGAAACTGATTTGTTCGGATAATCTAACTGTACATGTTTATTTGCCAAAAAGAGGTACTGCACAGTAAATTTATTCATGAAAACAGGCATCTCTTTTAGTATTACAAAGAAACACACAAAGGCAACTTCAGTAGGAATGTGGCACAGTTTATTAAACAAAAATATATACATATTACATACGCATTTTGCATGAACAATACACACAGTATACAAAATTAACCTTAAAAATCCTTTATTTTGGTCTGTCTAAGCAAGCAAGCTTACGAGGTTACGTTTAAGCATTTTGTATCGTCAAGTTCACTTCTTCACGGGGCACCACACAAGTGGTCGTAACAGAAGGTGACTGTTTGCACCTTGAGAAGCTCTTCTTGAAGGTGCGCAATCCTTCAAACTGCGCGGAGCGGCACGCCTTAACTCTAAGCTGGCGCAGGCGTTGCTGTGAACAGCTTTGATACTGCCGCTGCTTCTACTGCCAGTGCCAAGCCGACAGAAGTGTGCTGATTGTTGAAACACAGCGACTGGTGGCTTGGCAGCGCCTCGTGAAGACCCCATTAGAAGCAATGTTCCGCCAGCGGTGGGCCAGTGCGGGGACTACTGTGGGAAACTTGGTTTGGGAGTGAGGGGGATGATGAACGGTAGGGGGAGGGGTGGTGAGTAACAGGTGCGAGCGAGTACACAGTTCGGTTAAGCGTTAAGCGGTCGTTCGGTTGACCTACGTTCGGATAATCTACGCTCTACTGTACTTAAATTTCTATTAGACATTTTTTGATTCAGCCATAGCGATTTACTTTGCTCGTTATATAGCTAAACTGTTCTACATTCAGTGTTTCAGTACCTAATGGAGCTTTCTCAGATTTACTGTATTAAAACGACCACCTTGTCTTATCTTTTACTTTCGTTTATGTTTGTCACAAATCTAGCCGACTATCCGTATCGTTCAGCTCATAGTTTGTCCTTTGCTGTCTGACGAAATCACGTTGTCATCGAGAAATCTTAGTTTTTATTTCTTACCATTTGACTTCAATTCCCTTTCCCAATTTCTCCATAGTTTCATTTACATGTACAACAACACGCTCACAGGTCAGAGCCTTGTTTCACGCTGTTCTCAATCGGTGACTACCAGCTCTTTGACTCCTTACTGCAGACTAGTTGTAGACGGCTTGGGAATGTGAGATGTTGAGCAACGCTCTTTTCTGCGTTCGGTACACGTGACTCGAAGCTATCGACCTGGGTAGCTTGCAGTACACGCAGCAGCAGTACCGCCGGCGGCGGCCGGGTGGGGTCAAGGACCCACGCGTACAGCCCGCCGCTCAGCTCGATGGTGGGGGGAAGCAAGCCGACACTGTGCGTCTCGCCGCAGCGGCGGCGCCGAACCGCACCGACATCGTCCGAAGTCGGCCGAGCGTGTGGGTAGGCGGCATGGGACGCGACGGTCAGGCGGACGGAACCAGTTGCTGCTAGCCCAGGAGCCCGGCGAACAGACAGTTGCCCACCGGCCCGCCGCATATCAAGGTCAACGCCTGCCCGCCAGCCGTCAGCCACACTCCGCGTCCGTTTCCTTTGTTCGCAAGGCGTTCTTTCCGTTTGTATTCAGTGATACTTCTTACTGCCGAGCATATTTCCATCCGCAATGTCTGGACCACCTATGTGCCTAGGTAGAAACGCTAGTTTCAGGGCCGAAACACTGCTATTACATGCCTCACTACCATTTTGATCTGAGAACTTACGCAGCTGTTAGTACAGCTCCGCATGACGACATAGTAATAATTTAGGAATCTAAACTGGGAAATCTGTTTAGGAAAGCGATTTGCATGAACTTCAGTCACTGCTAACGTCAACAGGGCAACACGAAGCCGGACCTATCTTAGACAAAGGTTCGCGTAACGTGCAGGCGGTCTGATTGCTGGGATACAAAAACCACTCGGGAGTAATTAAATTAGGTTACTGAAAACCAAGCCATTGCTAGTTTCGACGCGACATTTCATATGTACACATTTTATTTAATATTTACACTGCGATGCTGACATGTCGGTAGTTCCGTACCGTGCTTAATGTTTCTTTGAATCCAAAAGAAACCAGTGTTACTTCTGAGTACCAGAAAGTTTTTAATTGGATCTTTAAAAACCGCAGATATTGCTGCAGTTATTACGCCTGGTAAATAGTGACACACTTACAGACTTTTAAAAAATGTCAATACCGAAGCAGCACCGGTTATATTTTGAACTAATGGAGTAATTAGTAGTAGCTGTTTCTACCTTCAGAAAGGAATTACAGGCGTTTTCATTCGCCTTCGTGTTACTCTTCGACAAAGTAAATTCTGTACAAATGATGGAAGTACGTTTTTGTTCTGTAAGATTCCCGTTTGTCATATGCTTTTTAAATGTTGTAAGTACTTGCAGACTTCTCATATCTCAGCAGCTAAAGCAACTCGCTTCTGAATCAGCGCGTACTACGGAGGTGGATAAGTTAACGTCCAAAAGAAGCATGGGAGTGCAGTGTGACGGTCCTCTCCCAGCTGCTACGTCACGTGCGCCTCCTGTCTGCCCCGCGCAGCCATCGCCTGCTAATCAGCTGGGCCACGTTACAGCCGGCATGGACACGTGCCGGCTCCCTGCCCTTACGTCATCGCCCCGCCCGTCGCCGCAATCGATATCCTTTCCTGATGAACGGGGACTGCTGCCCGTGGTTTTAAAACACGTTTTAGCAAAATGCCATCCCTAACGTGAGTCTTAAAGTTCTGTTGCCGGCGGCAAAGCGCGGGAAGTCTATCGGAAATTCAGAATATCAACTGTCCGCCAATATTGCGGCTATCAGAATACATGAAATGCCCGATACCGCGAACTGACCACCACTGCTTACCTTTCAAAATTCGCACACCATGTAGTTTTTATACCCCCTTCCCCTGAATTTTCTACTAATTACTAACCCACTAACACGCGAACCACTGGCGACATGGTTCTGTGGCTCTTTGTAAACCAAGTTGGAATGGATACTCATTTAACACGTAAGTAAGAAAGCTGTTCCAATGCGCATATGCCATGTTGAAGTAAAAAGTTACCCAGTGTACACGGTCGTTGTAATCAAACTTTCTCAACTTGAGGGGCCCACATGATAAAGGAATGATTGTAGAAACTTTTTCAAGGATATTCGGAAGAGAAACAATGAATTAACCGTTTAAACAAACATTTTAATTTTCACATGAGACGGTAAAATTTGTTACGTTCCAGGTTACAAACGTTGCCTAGTATGACGACCGTCTACATCCACCACAGCCTGGAATCCACTAAACATTACTTTCGTACGCAGCACTTCTCGAAGGAATGTTCAGCTGTCAGGCCACAGTTTGTTCAGTGCTTCAGGATCGCACATTGCGTCCAGCATTCTCAGCCATGCCAACAGTATCCGCTTGAACAATCTGAGAGCCAATTGGCCGTCGGCTTCTTGGAGGGGCTAGTCCCAATGCGCCAGTTAATTCGGACTTCCAAATCCTGTTCTTCCACCCCGTTGCGGCAAGTGGACCTCTTCGTATTCCTTTAACGTGCCGATACTCGTTAAGAGCGGTGGCACTATTGCTGTTTTGATGAAACAGCTTTACGAATAAATCACTGCTTATCTGGCTCAGACCCGTGTTAACCTTCTGTAACTGCAATGGACACTGTTGCTTCTTTTAGCCCTACGTAGCTGTAGTAGTAAAGGCGAGTAACAGCAAGCCATCACACTTACAGAACGCTGATTCTACAACGCACCGTTTCAACATGGTTCCTATGAAGTTGAGCACCGATATGGTAAATAGTTTTCCAGCTAAATTAGCTCAAATAACTGAAGTCTGATAACCACCCTGTAACTGTAATTAGGTTGCAGCACTTCATATCTCAAACACACTGATCTGTTTCCCTTTGAGCCGTGGTATGTACGTTCCAAATACTACCTTCTGTGCCTTTTCCACGAGACGGTTTGACGTACACAACGCACCGCTGCTTCTTGAGCAAGAAACCAGACTATCAGTTCAAGTCACTCTTGCAACAAAATGTACTTTTCTTTGTTATTAGCTCTCACAGCAGCACACTGAACGTTCTTTCTCGACCGGTAGACACATTTGCCAAAATTATGCGTTTTTGAGCTGCCTCTTTGAAAGAAATCCAAAATTAAGAAAAACCATTTTTCCATCTAGGTTATTTCTAAGTGTATTTAATGTGCGAACTGTAAGATGAAAAGGGTTGTATAATTACTGGAAGTCAATTATAGCCACTGACTTGTTGCAATACACAACCCCGCAAAAACTATCAATATGAATTTCCTACTTCAAGAAGTTTAGCAAATTTACTGTGTTAATTACGCGAGGGAAACAATCTGGCGTAGAAACTAAAGTAGAGCAACGCCCTCAGACTGTTGGGAGTTTTTGTCGTTCCTCAAAGAATCAATGCGCTACCCTAGTTAACATTACGAGTACCAAGGTAACAGCCGTGGTATGCGTTAGATAGCGTAATACGGACGCTTGGTCGCCACTGTCAACTCTCTGCGAAAGAATTCGCATTTTGCGAATGTTTAACGTACCAATTTAAGGCCCATCTCTTCGCGATTTATGCAGTGGCGTTCTTGACGGGTAGGATTACGTCTAGACGCTGCTTACGTGGGATGGGGAGAGCAGCTGCGAGGGCAGGTGGTGCTCCAGCAGCATCTGCCGGGGACACGGGAATGCGTCTCCGCCACCGGCCGCAGCAGTCTAGCACAGCTCGCGCTTCCTAAGGAGCCGCACCAGCTTACACGTTCACTTCCTCGCTCACGAAACAGCTGATGCGTGTAAAACACAGCAAAGAGTGGTATGACATCACGTCTAGTTACTGCCCAGCAACGATAACACTACATCATGGCAATTATTAACAATCCTATAAGGCCACACAATCCCCTCCTGCATCTGCGTAGCCACCCCACTATGGTGTAGCCAGTTAGGCTTTCTAGCGATGAACTAAGAACACACAGCAAAGGCTCGTCTCAAGCTGATGAACTGTTTATTTTGACAGAAGATGGTCTCAGAAGGAAGACTAATAAGACACTGCACTTTGCTACTATCATAATTGACAAATTACAAGCATGATGTTTTTAATTTAAGTACGCTCGAGCAAAAACCTTACTGTATTTGATCATCATTAATGAACGACTGAAAATTTCTAAGTGACTTTCTATTTAAGGTTAGTCATCCAGCTTTTGGGGTAAGATGTCCAACTAAATATAATGGCACGTCCGACTTTTCTATTTTTAGAACTAGCAACACTACCGGATTAATCTTTTATGAACAAGACAATTTTACACACACACAACCGAGCGAGGTGGCGCAGTGGTTAGCACACTGGACTCGCATTCGGGAGGACGACGGTTCAATCCCGTCTCCGGCCATCCTGATTTAGGTTTTCCGTGATTTCCCTAAATCGTTTCAGGCAAATGCCGGGATGGTTCCTTTGAAAGGGCACGGCCGATTTCCTTCCCAATCCTTCCCTAACCCGAGCTTGCGCTCCGTCTCTAATGACCTCGTTGTCGACGGGACGTTAAACACTAACCACCACACACACACACACACACACACACACACACACACACACACACACACACAAGATAAGTTTGCATCATCAACCTTCACTACTTCCACTTCCTTGTTTAATGCGTAGTATCTTATTTCTCAACGAAGCCGAAAGTTGGATGGAACGGCTTCTAACAAAGCGCGGTACTTGACAGTTTGCTACATGCGACCAGAGAAACCTAAAATAAGTTCGTATGTTTTATCACTCAATGTTGTCCCCAGATGAAATAATTATTTCAACACCAAAGTACTTACTACTGGATAAAAGTTACACCTTATGCAAGACTCTTAAGTACGTATTTTTCACACTGTTTATGTGCTATAAATAAAGCTTATTACTACTGACTGTACAGTTTGCCACATTAACCAAACATTTTTGCCTCGTTTCACGAAACGATTTTTATACGATGCACACTCTTCATAAACAAATAAAGCAATACCCACAATACATAACTATGTCCTATCATTTCATGTCAGGAACTACCCACTGGGAAAAACATGAAGATAGCTCCCAGCGCTGTAAAATGGATAGGTAACAGAAAAGCCACCTAGCACAAGATAAAAATTTTCCCCGATATTTTTGCAAGCAAATAAATATACAGGAACCACAATATCCCGAAAATGTAGAAACATCTGTACTCCGCAAGCCACTAAAGAGAGGCAGAGAGTGCTTCGAACAAAATTTTACCAACTTTATTTTTTTCTCTTACTGCATTCACTCTGTTCCTGTTACGGTCCAAGCACGTGATATCTTGCCTTTTTCTCGTGATCCCCATGCGAGGTGTATGGTGTCAACGGAATGGTCGCGGCCTTCGGGTACACGTTCTCTAAATTTCATCTACTATTCTTCGCATGCAGTTTCTCTTTCAAGAGATCTACATCGTCTAAAACCTGAACCAAGTCGGCCGGACACGGGTTTGAACTGTCATCCTAGCGAATGCGAGTCATTGTCTTAACCATTCCGCTACCCCGCTCGGGTCCTGTGGCAGACTGGTTCATCCTTGGGACCAGTTCACTGGTTATCGCTCTTTTTTGGGAACCGTTCATTTTTACTCGTTCACCGTTTATTTGTGCATGGTACATGGTTCTTACTAAAAACTTAAGGATGGAAGGCGCGAAGAGGGAGCACTTGCCTCCCCCTGAAGTACGGTGTTTTTATTCATTACAGAATTCTCAATACTTTAAATAATTTCTGTGAGTCTGCAAAACCTCTCGTTTAGCCAACTGTAGCGTTATGTGACTGATCGCAGTGAAATAATACAAGGTGGCGCACGAAAAACCGGTTCCGAGTACAGACTGCTCGCCAATTACGCACGATTTGTTGACTGCTACGAGCAGAATGGATAAGCATGTAATAATTAGGCAGTAAATAAATAAACTAATGCGAAGAACAACAACTTCGAAACAATACATGACAATCGTTGGGCGACACTGAGCAGTCTAGCACTCGGGCCGATTTTTCGTGAGACACCCTGTACCACTGAAATAGTACTGTGGAAGTTATATTCTCTTAACAAAATTTTGAGACGGTTTTAGGTCGGTCTGCCTTCCATAACAAAGAACATGCTGTTTTACCTAGGATCAGAAAGGACGAAAAATGGCAATTCCTTTGCAGGTATAATAAAGGAAAAACTTGCCTTTTTGTAACTGTCATTTGTTGTTTATCGAAATAATGAAGTAAGCTGATATGCCCTTTTCTTACCTGAAAAGATGTAATTCACGCAACGTAATTTTTGTTTAATTTACATAATTACAAAATACATTTTAATTACCAGTCGTGGACGCTGAATCAAATACGTAAAGAATCAGAAGTCCAGAGTTCAAGAAAGGGTTGTAACAGATCCAGAACGGGCGTGCGCAGCGAGCGAAACGAACAACTCAGATACTGAACGACATAAGAGCAATCGGCAGTGGAACTGCGACGAGTGGCCACGCGCAGAAGGAAGAGTCCGGCTGTGGGAGACCGAAGACAGACTAATATGGGAACGCGCTCGAGGCTGGAACGAGACCGACCGTTTCTCGTCCCGGGAACTAAGTAGAAGTGGAATTTGAAAGGCCGTTTCTTAGAATTCGTTCCTCGCTCCTTCCGTTCATCTTGCACCCGTTAGTTCGCAAACGACCCATTTAGTTACGATCTTGGCAGCACAACTCATTCAGTGTCTGCTATCATGCCTAACTTTACAGGAACTCCATACCTTGGAGAAGTACTCAAAATTTGTTGCAATAGCGTCTTTTATGATATTGCATTCGCAGATTCATAACGATTTGGCAGAAGGCGCGTCTTCCATTCATTTCGTTTAGAGATTTTTTCGTATTCGTTCCACATCGCCATTTAGTACTACGCTTCAATAGTAATTATACGATGTAACGTGCGCAATATGCACACCATTACTCTTTTAATCAGATACCGTGCTTTCTCTTGTTATAAGCATTCTCGTTCATTTACAAACATTTAACGAACGCTGTCTCCATTATACCTGGTAGGAATGTGTTTCTGCGTGAATACTACTACATCTACAGCCATACTCCGACTTCTGAACCGAGTGTCATTCTCAGACGGTTGCACAGGGGCAATACAGTTTTAATGTTTTAGAAGATCTGTAAAGATAACAAAAATGGGTTTCTGTTTATCCCAAATTCTGTATATCCCAAAAAACTGTCATGAAGCACCTTCTCCAGCATTAAGGGCATACATAAGTACAATCCTTCTCCCCCTGAGGTCAGTGGGTAAACGCAACGCGTAATTTGACGCCCCCGCGTACAATTCGGATACTACAATATCGGTGACGTAAGCAGCGGTGCAGAGGGAGACGGGCCGTCGGCTTAGGGATGCGGGTTGCCTGGCAACAGGCCGGCGCGCAGCGGCAACGCCGCCGCCGGCCCAAAGTCGTGGGAGTGTGCGGAGCTGGCAGCGTGGCTGCGGCTTTTGTGTCCCGCGCGAGCAGGTACACGGCTCTGCTTTTCACGGGGCCCTGGATCACAGCTGGGAACGCTGCATTCCTCGGCAGCCTTGTACAGCTGCACCAAGTTACCACAGCTCAATGCCCGCGCCGAGCAGCCTCTTAAGCACAAATCGACATTCCGGTAGTAACATTCCAATTTGACCACTTCAGTAATTTTAATTATTCCGCTGCTATGCGTCACACCACGTTACCGACACAGTACCCAACGTCACATCTGTAAACTATATTTTGAGCCGAACAGAATAGGAGTGTTGCGAAGCGGGAAAAACCAACAAACTCAGTTACAGACTGACAGAGGAAACAGCTGTCGTAATGAAAACTGATTATTGTATAAAACAAAGTTCAACTAAAGTGGGGCCCATGCGACAATACTGACTAAAAATCTTTCATCAACATTACCGTCAAAATAGAAAAAAATACAACGCCACGAAATTTTAAAATTATCACCGAAACAGATAGCACCGCCACTAAGAGATACAGCAAACCAGACACTTTACGTAGCTTTGTTTATGTCAAGATTTAACTGGAGTAATATCTTCGTTAACGCATCGTTTTTGCAGATTCCAATTTGAGTATTAAAGCTGCCCTGCAGAGGAAGACTAGTTCCGGTAACTACCATGTTTCTTGAATCATATATTTACGTTTGTTTAACAGTTAATAGTCAGGTGCGCTTCTATTATGTAACTTTTAGCTTTTCTTTTAGCATTTACATGTAGCGCGCGCAGACACACACACACACACACACACACACACAGTTTCTTTGATGCAGTGCAGCTTGCGGCATGTGGCCGACTTAGAGAATTTAATTACACACAGTTTTTCTCTTTTGAACCACTGATTAAAAACGTTCCAAAGCCACGATAAAGTGACAACGAAGGCCGCTAGGGAGAAGTAAAATTCAAAATACTCAACAAAGCAGCCATCACTTGCGTTACTGGTGAAAGCCCTTAGCTGGTATCTAGTTCTACTTGACGTGCTTCCCATAAGGAAATTTCTGAAGTAAACTTCACCTTCACCGACATACTCCAGAAGTTATTGTTGCCCTCTAATAACAGTGGCACATATACTGGGTGGATACGAGTTCGTCTACATTTCTGTAGTGCCAGAATTTTCACTTCACTGATTATTTGGTACTGAAACCAAATCTCAGTGTATAACCCTTAAACCCTTTTACTGAGATTGTCTCTTGCAAATGACAAGTTTCTACGTTTACAGTAAGAGGCATTGCCATCAGTGTACGTCATTTTGGTCCGGCGACTATCGCTAGACGTCCATTTTTTATTTTCACCACAATCTTTTTCTCTACCAGCTTACATATACATAAACTGACAATGCACTCAATTCTGTGATGGCGGTCATCGTAGACAGCCAAGGGCAGAAAGTGGTTAACGCGAAACTGTATTTCAGTCCATTATACTATATGAATGCAGAAGTATTTTCTTTCTCATGCGACATGCACATCATGCCCTCCACTCAGCGTACTCAAAGCTTCAGTTTTCAGTCCCGCTTCTTTATATCGACTATGTATCATTTCAAGCCTATTTTATCATAAACGATTATTAAAGCTACAATGAGTGCGAAGTGTGGTTATAAACCAAAAGAAGTAGTTAGACTTTCAACTAAGATTTCTTTGAACTCAGAAACTAGGAACTTTTGTCCGCATTCATATGGTGGGTAACCATTAATAGCTAAAATTTTACACGTGTAAACTTTCCAGTATAATTTCTTTCGTATTTACGCCTCACTCAATCATAGTATACATCTCCACAATCAGTTTTGTTCCACAAAGAATAGTAGATTCGTGCCCAGAATGTATCAGCGCGCGAATTTCGCAGAAGCTGAACTGGACAAAGATTGGGAAGTAAATGGAGCTCCCCGTTTCCGAAGAAAACGGCCCCACATTCGCCAGCAATGTTGTAGGCAATAGAGCATTTAAATTTACGGAAGTGTTCCGTGAATCACTGAACCACTATGTCATCTTAGATACTAGATTCGGGCATTCTCAGCTGTACGGTCAAGTCGTCGTCCAATAATGTCAACAGTCTCCTCTTGTCTCCGCGGGCATTCAGTGGATCGCCCCTCTCCATCAAGATACGTTCCCACGGGGGTGTGCGTGCCGAGTGACATCACCTCTAGATTTGCGAGCTGATCACGCAGACCAAAGTGTCAATGGCAGTCGTCGAGGAAAAACCAATGATGAGCGAGATGCTCACTGGGAGGTGTCTGAAGCACGCTAAAAGTGGAACAGTTTGGCTGGCTGGCAAATCCTTCGATTCCAGGCCCACCACAGATTTGCCGTTTTTGTATTTCGTCATTAGTTGTTTGAGTTACGCTGTCTGCTCCTTACACGATGAATGAATCTTAGTTGTGCTATAGCGAGTTGGATTTTTGATACGGAAAGAATAAAGATTAGAGCTAAACGTTCCGACGACGAGGAGGCCATTAGAGACGGAACAGTAGCCGTGTCTTTTCAAAGGAACCGCTCCGGCACTTCAGCGGTTTGCGAAAATAAAACCGAGGTGGCCGGGCGGGGATTTGATCGGCCGTCCACCCAAGTACCACAGCTTTGCCGTATCTTCGTGATATAAGTGACTTTCCGGACATCGCGAGTCGGAATGTTATCAATGCTGCCATGACCTGCCTCGATAGATAGGGCATTGACTGGGCAGCACCATCCACAGGTTTCTCGGCCACTGAAAACTCCTAGTCACGGGTTTTCGAGGGTCTGACACTCAGAACCACTCGCTAACCACAACAATTGATCAGATCTGGCATAGAGTTGATAGAGCTGAAGCAACCCAGAATGACGTACACGTTTAACTTCCAACCTCACTTCCACTCTGCGCCCTGTCTGTTTAGACACTTTCTGCCCAGTGTGGCATTTCTATGTACCACATTAATTTAAAATTTATAATTATGTATTCTTTCCATTTAACTGTAATGCACAGTAAGTAAAATTTCATTGCACGGTACCCTTTCTGGTGCTGCAATTTTAATGCACGGTGGTGCGCTCGCTGCCATTTTGTGTCTGTGCCGCGCAAACTACCATTTACTCACACAGGAAGCGTTGCACGCCAACGGTTCACGTCCCCATAGGAAAGCGGCTTGCGGACGAGAACATCAGTTTCGCAGCTACGTTATTTTTGGCGCTGTAGCCAACAGAGATATGGATTCCCAGATCGCAGGCTTGCCTGCTGGCGGCTAGGAGCGCCACTGCAGGGGCGGCGGGCGCCTCGCCGTGGCGAAGCGTGGCGCTGGTCGATACAGGCAGGCCCTGCACACGCCCCAGCGTCGCACCGCCGCGCCGGCCGGCCACGGACCCGATGGCGACGCCAACAACGACACCCCGCACTATCGACCCACCTGTCACGCTTCACCATACCGCACCACATCCCACCACACCCCACCCAGTACAGGTGACGTTGAAACCTTTCTTCTGTCCCATTGATGACTACCATCTGTTACAAGCCCAGTCCAAGTCTCTCCATAACAACATTTTAATGCTGCTAACCATTTTAATGCAACACGAGTACAAGTAGAAAGTAAGGAAATTTTACATATTTTCATACAATACCGCGGGAAGGAATACATGGTAAAATATAGGTGGTTTGGGCACGTACAAGGTGCGACATACGTCACACAGCCACCAACCCTGACAGTAATTATGGTTCTAACCCGGCTGGGCGTCGAGGGTAACAGTTTGGACGACATCCCCACGCTGCTTCCACTGTGACGAACGCAAACGGGCAACGTTCGTTCGTTCTCTGCGCCTCCACGTAACACTAAAACGTGCATTGTACAACTGTGACTCTTATGAAAGAACATAGCTCCACTCCAGTGTCTAGTAATGTCATTCGGCGCACTACCAGCGGCAGGCCCGTACCAGCTGCCGGGCCGAGGGAAACCGTAAGAACGGTCAAAGTGCCGACATCCTGTGGCGCTCCAGACGACGTAGTGTCGTTGTGGGCACCTGGCCCACTGCGAACAAGCCCTTTTTCTGTCCAGAGGTGTGACGCGGATGTACGATCCCGCATGGCCGAAAGACCAATTTATCTGTCGTCTCAGGCGCTAGCCTCGCAATGCCTTTTCGTGTCCCTGCACGTCGACTACGGCATCCTGTAATCCATGGATTTTCTCATGACAGTCGTGGTCTTCGACCTACGTGAACAGTAATACCACGGTACGATACACCGCAGTCTCGATGCGCGGCAGACTTCCGCTGTTACTGCGACACGTGCTTGCCCTGAAATGCTAATCACTTGCGTAACCAACAATACGAGACACTTATTGCGATTTCGCGTTTGTTGCATGCCGTCTTCATCCCGTTGCAATTTTAATGATCGACGGCACAAAGAAGAAACAAGATGGGTCATCTGCATAATCTATGCAAGGCGCCAGTCTATCGCATAAAATTCCGAACACATCAGAACGTCTCTAATCCGACCTCGGATGTTCGGACACCCTACTTAATCCAACCATCCCGTTTTCTTATTTCCCCTGTACGGGCCGCTGCTACCGTCAGGACTGGACTTACCCATGGCTAATCGTCTGCGACATGGATCAGCAGACAGTTGACAGGTGCGTCAGTTCGAACACATTTAGGATGAAATAATGTTTCAAACTATCAGTACGTTTTATAGTGCACACATTTTTTATAAGTTAGTGACTGTTTCCCTTACATATTGAAGTGCGTAAAACTACATTACGGCACAACTAAATGCAAACGTGATGCTGTCTTTACAAGGGGACATCGAGCCATTGACGTGAGTTAGTGGATCACTACAGCAGATGTTGACCGCACAACGGCAGCAGAATTAACTGACGACCAACTCATTAGCACTAACAACCGATGAAGAGAATGATAATTAAGACAATGAACTTACGGCTCGAATATCACACACAGCTACTAAAAATGCATTTGATATAGGCCTTCAATACCTCGAACGAAGCTTTAGGTTTACACCAATAGGTATCTTGTGGATTAGGAAATCGCGGAACATAGCTACAAAATCAAAGCTGTCATCTGGTAAGCAAATGAACATTACAGACTTCGTCCTGCTAATAGCTAGAACACTTGTTACCGTGTTGTTTCTCATGTTTTAAACAATTAAGTGCAAGTCAGTTGCGTGTCACTGCTACGCTGTAATAAGGTGTACGCAGATACGATACAACCGTATTTTACAGTACATGCGCTACTTTACATAACACTTTCGTGTAAAACTTTGTGTGAATGTTTTCGCTTTGTTACTGCATTAACGTGAAACAATATTTCAGATAATATCTCCAGTTGGACATTAAAGTTATGCTGTACTATATAATGATGTTACGGGTCAATAGAAGTGTTCCTATGATAATCTGATCCTTTTTGCGTAGCTATCAAGCTCCCAGTCCCTCAGCGGACGGATTAGCGAGGTTCTGCTGTATTACGAGGAATTTATGTACATGAGGTCTGGAAGTTAAGGCATCTCCGTGTGTAAACACGACTGACAGACAGTTAAGTTTGCAATATTTACACTACATCATTGTCTTAGTCTTTTCAGTCATTTTACTACACTTCAAGCGATTGCTATAAAGCTTAAAAGTTACTTTTCCGTACTATTACACAAGTTACAGAGAGAACCTCTGCAGCAGTGTCCGGAAGCCGTCTATGGAAAAAGACTGAGTGATTCATGATGGTAATGAAACTTCATATTATCCTCTATTGGCCGCTATCGATAAACTGCTTACCATCAATACGACAGATCACAAAATCGCTACGCGGTCAGGGACAGGCGCCTCTCGCTCTTTGTCTGTTGCGACCATCGAAGAATCCGGTTGCGAAGGTGAGGCCACTTCTAAACGAAGCTCACGTCACCGTTGCGGCAGTGAGTCTAAGGACGTGTTGGCGATGTAAGCCTCTCCATTAAAAGGACCACAATTAGCTCGGCATGGTTGGTTTTGCAGACTATGGTAAATAAGAATTTCTGCAGAAGCTCGAAAAGAAGAATCCTGTAGTATCTTTATGTATTTGGTTAAATACATCGGCGCGCGCGCGCCCACACTGTTTTGCAAAACATTATGTCCCCATATTAATGCCGTTCGAACAAACGTTTCTCTAATATCCAAACCTTTAGGTCCCCACCATATTTTGCTGCATATTATCTTTACGTAATATTTAAAACACACGGCCTCCGAATCTTCGTGAGTCAAATAGCCGCGCTCACAAGACAACTAAAATTTACTTGTGTCCTCGGTCAACAGCTTTTGTGTAATTATTGAACGTCGTCGTTCCGATAGTGGCTGTTATAAGTATTAGTTGCAACTCCAATTAAGCATACTGGAAGCAAACATTGTCACCAAATGAAATGTGTTATTAGATATGAAGTCACTCAAGCGTTAATACTGAACAGGAGTAGTACTTGGGATGTTAAAGCTCACTATACGTCAAGTCGTGACATGCTGGAACTGATTTCCTGCAGACTGAACGAAAATACGTACGGTGGCGTATACACACACACCTCACTCAAAACCTTGCGAACACGAGCCATGTGACAAGTACAAGACCCGCATTCCACTTACATAAGAACGTTATCCACAATATGCGCAGAAACAAATCGCTCGTATAGCCCCACGTGGTAGCTGGCTTTCAGCAGCGGTAAAATGACAGTGGCGTAAACACACACCGAGTTCGTAAGTGCAAAGAAACCTATGTTCACAGTCGACGAATGTGCTCGAAAAGTGTATAGCAATGTAAAAATCAATGTTCCAACACAATGCTTTATTTTTAATGCTAGCTTATTTCATTTGGGAACAGTGCGTCTTCAATACACTGGGAAACTGCTATGTCTAAACTGCAATCGTAATAAATATTTTTAAGAGCCATAAGGCGAATTCTTAGATTCAGAAATAAAATCTAGGTCAAGATTTTCGATGAACTGCGGCCGTCTTTAGTTAATTGACGGAGCTCAGTTCATTTCTTATCCGTAACGTACTGATTTGCAAGACTTCAATCAAGTAAACAAAAAACTCAGTAATTTAAATACCGTAAATAACAGTCTTGCGATCCGAGACGTCACAGATTTGCGTAAGAATGTATAATTCAAAGTGTGCACATGTGAAGAAACTTCGTTTCATTGGCCAAGGAGTAATTTATTTCTTAAAATCAAATTCTATGTGCTGTATTCCCACGGTGAAATTTATGTAACCACATTCATTTCACTTAGACTGATCGAGTTTCCCCAAGGAGCAGTCGTGCTTCGTTGCAGTCGGAAGTGTGCAGATACCAAATCTACTCGCGAATGGATAGACTTATATGGAACGCTGACGTCCAGTAAATACAGAATGATGCGTGTGTCAAGCAACTTACGGAGTATTAAATCGGGGATAAAAGGTCGAAATTATAGTACCTCCAACGTAGTTAAGTAGCACCGTTTCTCACGCACCACTATATTTCGACGGCCAGTACGACGTGGGTATGTGCACAAGCTTATGACGCTTGGTAGGAAGACAATGGGTTCCATGCAAGTGAAAGTTTGTTTTGTCAGAAGACAGTTGTTGCTACGACTATCGCGAAGCATTGGCCAACCCCCTTCCTTTCGCTTACCTCAAAACAGGATATGCCAGTCTTAGTAAGCCATCCTTTCTCGACACACACAATGGCTTAAGTGGCGTTTACAAAACAGCACATCGAGAAATGATCGCCGAATCTAGAGAGAATTTACGAGATGTGATGGGAAGGTGAGTCCTTGTTCCAGAGTACTCAAGTCTTCGTGACTTTTGGAAGGCTGCTGATGTTAGATGGCCAGGTATCTCGCCACATGGCTTCGACCCATTGGAGCTGCTTCCACTAACAGTTGCCGCACGCCCGAGATTTGAGTCTTACACGACTGCCACAGTAGTGTATTGACGACAGCGGTGCAACGAGGCCACCGCTCCCTGTTGCCCACAGAAATTCCGCGACGGCTTCGCCGCCAACGCACTACCCACCGAGGGGTAAAGACGTAGGCTGAGGCCTGCGAAGCGGCATCCGGCGCGTTGTGGGCGAAGCACCTGCGCACCGCTCCAATTTCCGCCCACCCGTCCATACGCCTCCCGACCACGTTCCCTTTATGTAACTGATGGCCTCCAGTGTCGCTTTGCGCAACTAAGATGCTAGAGGAAGACGGCTGACACACCGATTTCCGTTGGATCACCGAAGTAAGCAACGCCAGTCTTTGATAAGTAACGGGCCGCGTATGCCACTCGCCGTTGGCAATTTTCCCTTTCCGTCTCCGGCCTGAAGTTCATAATCACCAGACTGTGCCAATGTTGTGATTTAACCTACAGCACGCACACGCACGATACACGATACACGATGAGGGAGGGGGGGGGCGAAAAGTTTCTAGCCTAACAAAGAATGACAAATTTCATAGTACCAGTTTATTTTTCAATGTAATACCCGTGTACATTAATACACTTGCAGGCACGCTCAGATTACTTCTGCAGGCCATCCAAATAAAATGCCTTCGATTTCTAGTCCAACCAAGCGTTCACAGCATAAATTACTGCATCGTTGTCAAATCATCGTCCTTTAAGGTTTGGGAAAATATAAGTCTGACGGGAGCCAAATCTGGAAAACACGGAGTATAACATAATTTGAACCTGCAGTCACGCAGTTTCCAGTGGTGCGAGGGCTTTGCGCGCAGGTGCGTTGCCGTGATGCAAAAGAACTCCGCACGCCAATTTCGGCGTCTTTTCCTTCATCTCTTCACTCAAACGTCACAAGAGGGTGCACTAGTATGATTCACTAATAGTTACGCCCTTTTGCAAGTAATCCACCACGATTACCCATCCTGCACTCCAAAAGACCGATGCCATAACCTTACCGGCTGATTTTTGCACCCGGAATTTTTTTTTTGGGGTAGGGGATGAAGGATGTTTCCATTGTTGTGATTGTAGTTTTGTGTCAGGATCAAAGTTGTGAAACCACACTTCGTCCATTGCCACACACCTTGCAAGAAGGCCGTCTTCATCCGCTTCAAATTGGCGGATGATTTCTTCACAACACTGCACACCATCGCTGACCTGCATTCAAGTTTTTCGGGACCCATCGAGATGAAACTTTCAGCAGTCCCAAAATATTTACAACAATGTCATGAGCATGCCCAAGGGAGATTCCAAATGTGGTTTCAATGTGCTGCGATGTTGTTCAATGATCCTGTAAAATCTTGTCTAACTGCAGTCACTGTTTCATCAGTGGTAATGGCGACAAGCCTTAAGCTCCTTGGCGCCTCTTCCACGTTCGAAGTCAGATATCCAGTTTTTCACCGTTGCATAAGACGGAGCACTGCCCTCAAGTGTATTCCGCACGTTCTCCGCAATCTCCCTGGCTATCATTCCCTTCAAATGAAGATATTCAATCACGCTAGCGGCAAAACTAACGAGGCCGGAGCCGCGAAATTTGACTTGCATACCCACAAATAGTCACCATAAAAAGTAGGTGGTGTTTTCTGTGCGAGACATTACGGTAACTATCTCAGGCTAAAAACTTCTCGAGCGCCCCCTCGTATTTGTTTGGATCGACTCCAGCTACAAATTTCAAAAACCTGACTAAAGAAGAAGTTGGTATTACGCTACGATTTGTAACTACAGTGTTTGATTCTACGCAAACAAACATTAAGAAAGTGAAAGAGTAAGTGACGGTTAAAAGAAAACCCTGCCGGTACATTTTTCCACGACTGTTCTATTAGACTGAGGGGAAAAAAAACACCAGCCAAACGAGACACTACGGTAACTATCTTCCTATACGCCTTTACTTTCACACAGAAGAATTACTGAACTTTATTCCTGCACGAGTTTCATTCGTGGATGGACCTTCACAGGTTTTTAACTGTTTCACTGACATCTTATTACTGGGTAACACATTCAGCTGTTTTACTGATATTTAACTCACGTGATCGGTATTTCCTATTACAGGACGTGGTAATTTACAAGCTTTTTGTGGCAGTAACTCAACCGAAAATATGAAGTATGTTATCTAAAACGTACCCGCATGGAACACACAGTTCTACAGCGAAGATTTTTTATCCGTCACTTATCACTTCTTTGAGTGAGAGAAATGCAGGTGAAACTGTAGGTCCTTTGTAACTATCCGGTTAATTCAGTTCAAAGCTCAGAGGGAGGCAACGGCATACCACCTCCAAACAGTATCGTTCCTAATACAGTACTGTGGTTTTCAAAACAGTTTTCTGATTAACGACTGCTTTATTTACTTATCAACGAAGAACCTTTCGTGCAAGCTAATGGCTTCAGTCAGCTCTGAGGTTCCGTTATTCCAAAAAGTCTACGTTCCCGATTCCGCAACACTTGCCGAGGAAAGCTAGAAAGAAATAATACGTAGAATACCACGCCCGGGAACGTACTTTGAATCTCTCCGTCTTTCGTACGGCACTCAGTAAGTTGGTTAATATGGCAGGTTCGCCTACTCGTGACTTCTATGACAACGGAAGCACCATCTCCGTCCCAGAGGACGCTCTAACGAAGCGACAAGTAACAATAGCATTGGGGGCGGTGGTGGGCTGGAAGAAAGCATCATTCCCCAGAACCGATCCTGCCATAGACAACCGCCGCAGAAAGACAAATGTGGTTAGGAATTGTTTTACAGGCTCTTTCGACATTTGCACTGATATCTACGTACTGAGGCCCACATCCATAAAACTGCTACACAACTTGGTGCAAGCATAAAATATGCCACTCGTGTGTACGCAGGATGATGGCAAAAAAAAATCTACGCGTGGTTCTCATCGAGGCGATACGGGATGTTGCAACCAAAGTCGCGCTACGCGACGGTTATCCGTGCTACGCTGTTCTCACATGAGCGATACGACAAGCAACAAGACACAGCAAGCGTGTGGCATGTGGTGCGTGGCCCAGCCTCGTCGCGGACAACATTAATAAGTCCTTTATTCGAGACTGGAAAGATGCATGGCTGTCCTTTCAGTATTAAAAACTTATTTGCATATGCGAGCTACATTTGGTAGGCAACACTGTATGACAAATCATACCGAACATCAACTGGCTAGCAATAACATTTTTTTTACCGCGAACTTTTCAAAACGTGCGCTGCGTTTTACTTAATTCTCAATTACCGGAACTACGGGTAATAGCGAAAAGAAAACTAGTGCATTATTGCGGTATCCGTAACATTATGCAAAAATCTGGCGAGCACGCGAATCGCAGAACAGTGCTTTTAAACTTTTTATGCGAGAAGTACAGGTTCACTGAGAAATTAACTACAGAGGCGGATGTGGCATTGCTTCGTCTACATGAAACAAATTTTTAGCCTCATCAGATAACTTCAAATTTTCCTCCCCGTGTATCGAACGACACTGTTGCACTGAGTAAGCTGCACTCGCGTCGGGCGCTACGACAGACAATTGTTTGTGTTGTTATCGCTGTCGTCGCAATCTGAATTAGTACAGTTGTTTCAACTACGTTTCTACACGCTTCGCCGATGCTGGTTGCTTCTGCGTTGTATCGCAACCTCTATTGCATATCGCACCGCCTCAGTGAGAACCGCGCCTAAGTTTCGTGCCTACCCAACGAGAAGTAGGAATCCAACAGCACAAGTTTTGATTGGAAGTGTAACACCGATTGAGCCATACTTTTAAGTAGATACTTTCGTGTATTCTGATTTATTGATTACCAAGAAGTTGCTACTGGAACAGCTTAATGGCAGTGATTATAGAAGTGTCGTTTGCTGACAATGCACAGCTTTGCACGGCTGTGAGTGCCCGTGCTGTAGGTTGCACCAGTATGTTTGCGCGTGTTTTAAAAATTCGCAGTACCGCAGGGCGCGCTTCTAGGCCGGCGGCCGCGGCCTCAAAAATAACACTGAGCGCCGGCCGGTGGGCGTGGCCTGGGCGTGCCGCGCTCCGTCACCGGAGGCGACGGTGAGTCAGGTGCGCTCGCCCATCACCTGACGGCGACCGACGCCCTTCCCTCTTGCACTCTCCCCTTCTTACATATACTTTCTACACTTCCTACATTAAACCAACATAAATTTCTGCACTCCTCAGCTTTTGATCACTGCACAAGATTTACGGATCATACAGCTTAGTTTAGTGCGCGCGACCGTGTGTAGGGGGGGCCTCCCCCATACGTGCACGACGCGGAAGACAGGAATGAAACAGGGTACTTCGAATTGAGTTATTACTACAGGTTACTGTTTGTCAACTCAACTGAAGTTGTTAGGAATTAAGATAAGAGAAAAAAAATTTACTGGAGATAACCAATCGAAGAGTGTGACTGAGAACATATTCAGACACTGTCATTGTTTAAAACTAGGCGCGTACGCGATGGTGGAAAGAATTTAACTCTAGGACAGGCCTTTGTGCTCGTATGTAATCCGGTAAAATTTCGGAGGCTGATCAGGGATATTTTATGAGTATTTTCTGTAAACTACCAGCATGTGCGGTACTCATTACGGAGTAAATTCATTTTGTTCAATTTTTCACCCTCTTCCAATTTATGACGCATCTACATTGCATTGAAAATATCTGCACAACAGTGTAAATGAAATCTCTGCACAGCTGTGTCAGCCTTTAGGACATTCCCAGCCTCCTCCATGGATAGTGCAGGTGAAAGGACCGACTCCTCAATCTATCCTACCTTTTATTGCTTTTCGTTAAGTCTAATTTTTTGATTTATAATTTTCATATTTACAGTAAGTATATAGTTTTCTAAATTTATATACACTTCACATTTACGCAAAGAAAGAGGACCAAAGATTCCATGGTGCCTCACGTCAATGTGGCCTGCATTTGCAACGGAGCCCGCGGCCACACCTGCGTAGCTTGAAAGTTGCTCCGTGGGGGCCTTTGTTTCCTGCTAAGTGGTGGAAATGGTGCACTACGGACTGCAAGAAACTCAGATGGCGGGCCCTAGTGGTCCATGTACAGCACGGAAAAAACGAAAATGTAATGCGAATGTTGCCTGCATGCGCTTTGCGCCTTGTTTAGAAAAACTTGTTTCATTTATTCAGGAAACACTTTACGTCAGTAATGCCCACTTTTCTCGTCGTCCACAAGCTTGCGTACAGCACAGCTCGGTTGTGCCTCTGGTTGGTTTTCCGGCTGCGCTACTTTTAGGCCAACAGTAGCACTGCACAATGAATACATTTACTCGAATTTGGCCGATTTGTACATGACGCATGGATTCACCGAATGCAATGTAAAAAAGAACGACGCTTTGCTAGGCTGTCTCCACGGCGACGCCAACCATATCTTAGCGCTTTTTCATCTGTAGAGGGTTGTTTCATTACGCACTCTCGTGTGCAGAGCGTTTTCGTGATTGCGTATCAGCCTTCTTGACTGTTTTGGGTGTTTTGACAAAGATACCTCTGGGAACGAACTGAATACATTACATTACTGGTCTTCAACGAGCCATCGCGAACGACAGTTACCTGAAACCAAAACACCAAGGAAACATCACTGAAAAACCTACGAAGGTGAGAGGGTAGCTGACAAGCAGTGGAATGGAGGACTGAATTAAGCCAACCTCGGGATTAATGACAAACATTAACAAGCAAGTCAAAAGTAAGCACACCTCAATTCTAAATGGGAAGATATTTAATAGGCAAGTTGACAGATTTAGTTATCTGCGTACCTTAATTACAAAAAAACAGGCGCCGCAAGTAAATCAGAAGTAAGATTACAACACAAAAACATGGTTTCAGTGACAGAATGCGTCTACTAGTGTAGGAAGAAAAAAAATATCGTGAGGGCGAGCGTCTTGACTGTGCTCCCGTACGGCTGTGAAAGCTCGACAGTGTCGATAGAAAGAACCCGCTCAGAATAAATGCAACTGTGACTCTGGAGAAGGCTACCTATAGTGAACTACACAGAAAGAAAACCGATGAACATTTTGAAAGAGGAGACCCCACAGTACCTATGCAAAGAAGGTAAACGTTCGTGTATTTATGAAGCCACCAAGTTATGAACACACACTGAATGTAAAAGCCGGAAAAGAAAAACTGGGTGCAATCACGAAAGGAAATGGTGAAAGATGGACTGGAGGTAACGAAATTTCAAAAATTATAAGAAATGAACAAGGCAGCACAAATCGAGGTGACTCTTTTTCGCTTGCCGCCTTGATTTTACGACCCACCACCTAATTAAGGTGGGGTCATTATTGACCACATAGCCACTGCGATCGGTATATGGGCGCTGATATGGTTGAACCTCCACACCAGTTACCGCATCCGATCGCACCGTTAACAGTGTCCCTCCACGTGGAGGCGGGTCATACTTGATCGTGTTTTGTTTGTCTCTTATTTTGTTTTCTTTTACTTGGTTATCTTTGTTTGCTGTTTATCCTTGTTTTCTTTATGGCAGCTTTCCCAAACCGTTTAACAAAAATTTACATGAAGTTTAAATTTTGAAAAAGAAATACAAAATATAGTTTAGAACGAAGACAGACTGATTGCAGGGGCAAGGAGTAGGCCTTAGACGCTTCTCAGTTCTATGATACAATGCGTGATGTAAACAGCTCAGAACACATTCTCCTGCAGCCGCTACCTACTTATCTCCCGTTTTCTCTTTCGTCACCTACATGCACACGCCCCCTTTCCGAATTTGGTTATGCTCCTGAGAGGCGGCACAATGCAGGCCAGGCAATTGCGGCACGCATGTTCCGTGTGTGTTGCCTACAATTGAGTCGTTTAGTCGGGCGGCGGGGGAGGGGGGGGGGGGGGGTAAGATAAGGATGAGCAAAATTGAAGTTCCTGAATCGCCCCTAAAATATCTTTCTCCGCTTAGAGACAATAATTCTGAGGGTTTCCTTGTTTAAAATTGTTCTAGCAATTTACTGGGGGGCAGGTAATATGCAGATGTAGCATACCTGGTTATAGACACTGCAGTTAGGTGACATCTCGTCGTCCCAGGATCAGCGAATTCAAATGGTGGCCGGGAAGCGTCAGGTACATTTTAACTCTAGCAAAATGTTTTCACCATGACATGGTTTATTACCTGTAGCGTTTTGATGCTACGACTTTATAAACATGCATATGCCTTTTATCGACTTTTGTACGGATACCAGAGCGACAGGCAATACTCATCGATTAGTTGGAATGGTAGCTTTTTTACTCAAGCATGCTCCTTTCCTTTTTTAAGTGCAAACCAGCACCTTTCTTTTAAATTTTAGCTTACTTCTACTGTAGAAATTCTACGCTCAGGTAAACCATTTCTCGGAAATGGAAACGTTTTAACTGACGTGCCCGTGAGACAGAACACTACGGATGAACGCGTTGCGACAGATTACGGAGCATCTGGCTTCTATGCGTTGCACGTATAAATCGCGCAAGAGACTCGGCAAATTTAAACGTACGCTATAGTTCCCGCATCTGCCCTAGTTTGCCGTCGCACCGCACAGTACGCTGCTCTGTGCTGTTCTACGGAGAGCACAGGCCCCGTTACTAGTATCCGCCTGGTGTGGCCCGTGCGGCTGGGACGTTGCGTGGCGCGGGGGCCCGCTTTCGCCTGCGACCTCCTCGCGGCGCAGCACAGCGCGAGAGATCGCCCGTCCGCTTGCGAAATTAAGAAACGCTTGCGCCTCGCCTCCCTGTCTTGTCTGCTGGCGCCGGCCGAGTTTCCCCGGCCTCGCGCCTCTGCTATACTCGCTGTCGCTGCCAGCGCCCGAATTCTTACGCCCTCACAGCGCAGTCCGCCAGGTTACCTGCAGTGCTGCAGTCAATATAAGCTGGCGGTTCTTCCGACGGCGTGTTATGTACTTTATTTTGTGCAAAAGTGTCTAAAGGTTTGTTGAAAAGTCTACGTGCTGTAATTCTCAAATACTGGATGAAAAGAACCAGAATAATTTGCGCGCCGTGAGTTATTCGCCTCAACATATACGCAGTTTGTAACTTATAGCTTATTTGCTATTCCTACAAAAACCTGTGTAGTACTTAGCAAGTACGTTATCACAGCGTTTTCCCCGTTTAGCGACAGAGGAGCCAGAAATTAGTATATATATTCATATTTTATATTTTTCTTTGCCAACGGCCTTACCGCAGTACTAACACCGGTTCCCGTCATATCACCAAAGTTGAGCTCTATCGGGCTAGGCTAGCACTTTTATGGGTGACCAATCTGCTGAGCGCTGTTGGCAAGCGGGGTGCACTCAGCCCTTGTGAGGCAAACTGAGGAGCTACTTGATTGACAAGTGGAGGCTCCAGTCTCGTAAACTGACATACGGCTGGAAGAGCGGCGTGTTGACCCATCCATATCCGCATCCAGTGACGCCTGTGGGCTGAGGATGGCACGGCGGCCGGCCGGTACCCTCAGTACCGTTGGGCCTTAATGGCCTGTTCGGACGGGGTTTGGTTTTACTTAAGTAAAAAGTTGTTCCAATGAGCATATGCCATGCTGAAGTGAGACCGTATGGACCTTAAACCATTGCACAAGATGCTTTTAATTGAACTTCCGCTGTTTGAGACTACCCTCCCCCGTGAAAAACGAGCGATGGTAGGGCTATGAAACTTTGTGGAAATATCTGTAAGGAAATGCAGAAGAGGATTAACGAATAACCATTGAAAGGAACATTTTAATTTCCACATGACAGGGTAACATTCATTAAATGCGTACCATGTGTACGTTACAGGTTACAAACGTTGCTCAATGTAACAACCACCTTCCTTCAGGACAGCGGGAAACCTTAGTAGATGTTAGTCTACTGCAACCCAAAACAACGGTGGGCTATGGAATATTCAGTTGTAACAGCTCAGCTCACGAAGTACTTCCACACTGCGTCCAGCATTCTCAGCCATGCCAACAGCAACGTCTCCAACAATCTGACGCTATTGGCCGTCCGCTTCTCCCTGGAGCATTCCCAAATCGCCAGTTAATTCGAACTTCCGAGTCATGTTCTCCAAATTTGGTGCGGAAGGAGGACCTCTCCGTATTCCTTTAAAGCGCTGATACTTGCGAAAAGCAACAGCAGTACTATTGTTGTATTGATAAAACGGCTCTACAAGTAAATCTCTCTTCACCTTGCACAGACCCATGTACAATAACTAGCTGTAATGCACACAGATACTTGTGTTCCAGCCGTACATCGCCGTACCAGTACCGAATCTAACGGCAAGTTATGGCGATAGCACAATTAACAATGCAAATCCTGCAACTCTCAATCTGATGATCATTCCTAAGGAGTTACGCACCCATACGGTAAATAGTTTGCCGTCTACGCTGGCTCAAGGAGCGGAAGTTCAATTATAACCACCTTGAACATTTCTGGACATAATTTCGCCATCTACTCCTCAGTCAAACTCCCACCTGATGTGTAAGCTGTCTAAATGCGTCGTGCAGAAGTAACAACACTGCAAATCATGATTAATCTAGTCTAACACTTTCTGCTGATAGACGTAAATTCGTACGATGGGTTATAATCCATTCTTCCAGATTTGCACAGGCTAATACAGCTCCGAAGCACAGTTCTTACTTTTACATGACATCAGAGTACTGTTTCACAAATTTTAAAAACTAATGTAGCACACTCAAAAGCTCTGTGTGACAAATATCGCCATCCTTGACTTAACCGATTGCTACAGCGTATTTGAACGATCGCAGGTCGACTATTTAGCGTTAGTCTAACGGATGTGATAATGACTGGCATGTACATACGGCGACCAAACAAACTACTTGCTGATAGTTTTACAACTCATGAGAGACGCTTATATGGCTATACCATCACCTTCTGTCCAACACTAATTCGTTGCTACCAGTTCCTCTAACTGGTCAAAACATTCGTCACAGTATTTCGTTTTTGGAGCATTAGATATACTTGCGTCAACATTAAGTTAAATAGCCAACGATCAGCGTTCTTATTTTGCGACACTTTTGGCATCTAGACGAACTGTACGTTCGTGGCAAAATAAGCTTCCTGTAAGGCCTACCCAACTCGTTGGTAACAAGCTTACAGTGCAAGCCTGCAGTTTTAGAACATATATATGTGTGTGTGTGTGTGTGTGTGTGTGTGTGTGTGTGTGTGTGTGTGTGTAACAATGAAACTGTGCACCACTGGTCTCAGTGCAAGCAAGGAAATGCGGCAGCGACTTGAGACGTCTTTGCGAGAGAAACCAACCGCGGCGCGGCCGAGTACACTCTTTCTCCCGGGCAAATCAACGATGGCGCCCGCCTCTGCTCTGTGTCCTCGTCACTTTCCCACTGACGCAGCCGCGAAAGTCTTACTTTCGCCGATTCGGTGCCTGCGAGCGTTTTCTTCAGCGCGCAGAATCACTGCTGTTCACTGAATTTCGAGGAAGCCGAGTTTTTTGTTTCAATGAGCAATATTTTACTGATCTCTATCCATACAACTATGACTTTCACGTATCATTACAGGTTTTAACACATTCGCCACGGTGATCTTACATCCCTGATCTTACCGGCACTGTCTCAGTTTTGACGCTTTTTCTATACCAGCGAAAGAAGTTTTTCTTTGAACATTCTGAGTTGAAGCCACTCCATAACCTGAGCGGATATGGTTCAATCTGAAAAATTGATTTTAGTGCCGAATGCCTGCAACGGCAATCATTAGGGAACGAAGACAAAAATTGTTAGATGTATCGGCGAATGAGGAGTTGCTAACAAACGAATTTTCTGGAAAGACTGCAAGGCACATCTGATACCGAAGTGGTATCTGTGAGGAAACCATCTCCTGTATGTTATTTCAACCATAATTTATAGCACCAAACTTGCTTACGTTGTAAAAGGTATTCAGAGTTTTAATATTACAACCCAGATAAAATGAAGTTACGGATGATCTTCGAAAAAACAAATGAAGTTACATGATCTATCTGATGGAAGGTACATATCTAAATCCCAAGTAAACAATGACGTCTCCGCGGCATAATGCAGTAGCACGCTGCTAGACGTGCCATAACGAAATGACACCCCTTTGACAAATTAAGGGTGTCCTGTAGTAGTTAGATTTCTGTATCTGAAATGGAACAATGATTTAACAGGCCATACTGAGTCGGTTGAGGTGCAGCACAACAATTGTCTACGATGACTGACTGGGAGCGAAGGTGTTTCAGTGTGATCACACATGTCTATCACCAACCGTCATCGGGGAATGTGACGCTCACTGGTTTTTGGACCGTCGTGGGGTGGTGCTAGACAGATTATGCTCTTAGGAGGCAAACCGTCACAGCAGTGTACTATCGAAATCTCCGAACGAGGTTACGGAATATTATCGAAAAGCAAAGAGGGAAGCTATCTAGGACAGTCTGTCTTATTGCTTTTTTAGGCTATCATATTTCCGTAAAACCCGCCCTAACCTCAAATTCTAATGGGTCACCTACCAACCCCTCTTCCTCAAATGAAGGAAACCCTGATGGTCGCCAAGTCCGGACAGAGCCCCAATTCAGGTCTACAAACACTATTATACGGCATTGGTCCCTTACTTACCTTGCATTTATGGCTTATCTCTCGGCCATCGGAAAGTGCCAAGCTCCCTGAAGAAAGGTCAGCAACTCTTCTATGTAACAGAGGTAAAAGAACGGATCCTTAAAATTTTAGACCAGCATACTTAATTTTGGTATGCTGTAGATTTCAACACACTCCGGATTCTAACGTAATAAATTTCCTCGGGGCAAGAAAGCTTCTGTCCACAAATAAGCACGGATTTAAAAAGCATCGCCCGTGATAAACTGAGCTCACCCTTTTCTCCCATGGTATCCTGCGAGCAATGGATGAAAGGCAACAGGTAGATTCCATATACCTAGATTTCTGGAAAGAGTTTGATACGGTGCGCCACTACAGATTTACCTAAGGTACGGGCATACGGATTAGGTTCCCAGATATTCGAGTGGCTCTAAGACTTCTCAAGTAATAGAACACAGTATGTTATCGTCGACAGCGAGTGTTGATTAGAAAGAAGGGTATCCTCAGGAGTATCCCATGGAAGTGATACAGGACTACTCTCTGTGTACGTAAATTATGTACCGCTCTTATTCTCTGTATACATAAATGCTGTAACGGGCGGGATGAGCAGATGGCTGCTGGTGACGTGTGTACGGGAAGCTGTCCTTATTTGAGTGACTATAGGAGGAGACAGGATGAGTTGGACAGAATTTCTAATTGGTGTGATGAATGACAGCTAGCCCTCAATGTACAAAGGTAAAAGTTAATGCGTACGAGTATGAAAAACCCACCATATCACGTTCGAATATGGCATCATTAGGGTACAACTTGACAGTCGTATCTACTAAATATCATGGAGTAACGTTACAAAGAGCGATGAAATTTAATGAACACGTCAGTTTGTTAGTAGGGAAGGCAAATACTAGGCTTTTCTTGGGAAAATTTTAAAAAGTATGGTTCATATGTAAAGGACCTGGCACACGGAACACTAATGTGGCCCATTCTTGAGCACTGTTCCAGTGTTTGGGATCCTCACCAGGTCAGATTCAAGGAAGACAACGGAGCAATTTAGATGCGTGCTGTTAGATTACTTACCAGTAGGTTAGATCAACAAGCAAGTATTACAGAGATGTCTAACTCAAATGGGAATCCCTGGAGAAAAGATTATGTACGTACGTAAGTACGTACGTACGTACGTAAGTACGTACGTACGTACGTATGTATGTATGTATGTAGACGTTTACGTACACTGCGTGGCATTGAATGGTTGATTCACAGACTAGGATTGACACCGCCACCGAATCTCATGGTCACAGCTTCATTTTTTTTCGAGGTGATACATTATTTCTTTAGCTGTCAGACGATATGACGTCACAAGTCGTGACAAACTACTATTACGACGAGTCACATCAAACATTTAGCTTCAAGAATAATGGCAGTTGTTACAACTTGCAGACCGCGAAACGAAGACAGAGCGCGTGCCCCCCACACGTTGCCTGGTGTAGCGTCATCAGTGTCTGCCGCACAGACGGCTATTAGGGCCTGGGAGTCTGGGCAAGGCCGTGCGCCGTTTCCGCTCTGCGAACTGGGCCCACCTATACCTTCTCCGACAGTGCTGCCTGCTGAAGAGCACCTACCGGACGACACACCTCCTCTCATCCCAGGACAAGCCTCATCAAATGACTGCACCGTTCATAAGTGCTTCCAGCGCTGCTTAAATCTTAATACGAAGCTGCTAATGAGTGCTCACAGCAAGAGTCCGAAAGCTGATGTTTGATTTCGGCAATTTGCAAGCAATTTTTCTGTTAAACAACTAAAGTGGTTGTATTTACTCATTTCAACTATGGATTTTCATCCGTAAAAAGTGATTCATATACTGTAACTTTCCACGGGGTGTTTTTGGGAACTTAGCATCTTAAAACGTTATTTTAAGCTTTTTTCGTTGGACGTATTGGTACTGATTACCGGCACATACAGTCACTAAATCATGTGTGCGTGTCAAGTTATATATTCATCTCTAAATAATGTACAATATGTAGAAAGGAGGCTTCCCAGTTTCAGCACTGCGTGGAGATTTTACACTATTACATCCGGAAGGACTTGTCTGAACTACACGTTCTACAACTCTGCGCGATCGTTACATCCGGTAAACCTATCAACAATGATTTCCTTGTGCACTTCACAGCCCAGTGCTACATACACATGCCCTTTATTTTTAACACGCCGAGGTCACAAGCTAACGGCAGATAAGCTTTACAATTCTATGAATCATACTATTTCCACTTCCTGTAGCTTAGTGTGTACACAACTGTTCGTCTTAATGACAGGGTTTGGGCGGCATGCCAGTTCCCTTCCGCCACCATTATTTTCCTCTGTCAAGGTTGGCTCTTAAAGTGCATAATGTCCGTTGGCTGAGTTATACGGACCTAAAGAGACCGTGCATTCATTGTACATGAGGTGTGAAAGACGTCCAGATTTCTTATATTCCTTTTTCCGTGTTATTGTGGTACTCCATGAGTACACAGGATGTGTGTGTTCCTGAAAAACATCTGAACACTCAGGTTTTTCAGTAAAATTTTACTATTTTATAGAATGCCTATATTGTACTGCAGAGCATTCTTTCCACGTAAGCTAGTACCCTGTCCCTTGTTTATTACTGCAACGAACCGACCAATTTGAAAAGTCGTTTTCAGAAGGATAAGCTATCGCAATACACTTACGAAAAGGAGCACTCATTTATTACGCACTCATTTAGTGAACAAGGATCATACAAGTGTACGTAACAGGGGCAATAAGTAACTTGTATTGAAAGTATGTATGTGTTTCTAATGATCGCCTTGTTAATATCAAGGAGCAGAACATTTCTGAATGTACAAACAACAGTACCGTCCCAAGTCCATGCGCCTTACATTTTGCAAAGTCCGCGTCCTGTGAACAGGTGATCAATGCCAGTTCGCAAGAACTGGGAAGAGGCACGCAACGCCACATCGCCCTGCCCAAGCGCTTCGATCTGTGGCCGCAGGCGTGCCAACCTGAAGCTCAAAATGACCTCGCTGCTTGCAAGGCAGTCTACTCAAACACTCCGGAATCTTCTGAAGTCATGTGCTTGTCGTAATAAAACCCTTCCTTCTGCTCAGATATGCGTAATTTCTTAGACCTCATATGGAGAATATCTGCACAGTAGAATCTGCACTGTCTTATTCGGGAACGGCTCATTCCTGTTCTATTTCTTATAAATACTGTAAACACGTCAAATCCATAAGAGCTAAAAATACAGCAAAAATATTGAGTGACATGGGCGGAAAAATAATGTTAAGGAGACCTGGAAAACCGAGAAAGAGGAAGTGATATGCGATGCCAGTTACATCCGACTGCTGTGTTTTCTGATGGACACTTGCTGCTCCTGTGCCTGGAAGCGGCAGACGCACCTTTGTCTTGCGCACGATGAATATGGTCAACTGCGTGACGCGTAATAACCGGAATAGGAAAGGGAATCTATGCGACGAACTGGACGCCAGTTATGTATCCAGCTCAAAGAGATCTGCGGTTTCTTAAAATGAGTGATACCGCCCGGTAGCGAACTACACAAATCTCAGCCATTTGTAAGTCTTATGACAGCAATAACCCCGTGACATTTGGCCTTTTGTTGAGCTTGTTAAGTAAACCTCGCGGAACTGTCTACAAAGTATTTATAATCTATGAAGACTTCTCTTCTGAGCCTTGCTGCAGATATATCTGTTTTACACTGAGAAGCCTTTTTCACTACTTTTCTAACGCCTTCTAACCTTTGTTTAATACAAGAACTTAAGCAAAATATAAAACTGTTTTAATTGCAACGGGGACGATAAATAAAGAAACTATAATAATGACTATCAAAAAATGGTTCAAATGGCTCTGAGCACTATGGGACTCAACTGCTGAGGTCATTAGTCCCCTAGAACTTAGAACTAGTTAAACCTAACTAACCTAAGGACATCACAAACATCCATGCCCGAGGCAGGATTCGAACCTGCGACCGTAGCGGTCTTGCGGTTCCAGACTGCAGCGCCTTTAACCGCACGGCCACTTCGGCCGGCAATAATGACTATCTGTCGCACTGGTTGTCGTTACTTGGATTAAATTCTTCACTGCTACACAGATACGGATTCGCAGCAATTTTCGGGTGTATGAAACACACACCAGATTTATCATTCAAACAAAAACTGGTCTTTTAGTCGGCTGAAGAAAATGGAAATAGAGCTTAATTAGAAATAAAATATCTTACATGCACTTCAAACTGACGTATTGGGTTACAATGAAGAACGTTGGTAACGCATTACTAAAATTGAATAGGGGTGGCCCAGTATGCAATAAACACGACACAGAGCTTATCTTGCCGTTCCAGTTTACCTCTGACTAGCTGGCCTTGAGGTGTATACTCAGCCCGATATTAGCCAGCATGCTCTTACAGGGTGTTTCAAAAATGACCGGTATATTTGAAACGGCAATAAAAACTAAACGAGCAGCGACAGAAATACACCGTTTGTTGCAATATGCTTGGGACAACAGTACATTTTCAGGCGGACAAACTTTCGAAATTACAGTAGTTACAATTATCAACAACATATGGCGCTGCAAGTGATGTGAAAGTCTGTGGGTGCGCCATTCTGTACGTCGTCTTTCTGCTGTAAGCGTGTGCTGTTCACAACGTGCAAGTTTGCTGTAGACAACATGGTTTATTCCTTAGAACAGAGGATTTTTCTGGTGTTGGAATTCCACCGCCTAGAACACAGTGTTGTTGCAACAAGACGAAGTTTTCAACGGAGGTTTAATGTAACCAAAGGACCGAAAAGCGATACAATAAAGGATCTGTTTGAAAAATTTCAACGGACTGGGAACATGACGGATGAACGTGCTGGAAAGGTAGGGCGACCGCGTACGGCAACCACAGAGGGCAACGCGCAGCTAGTGCAGCAGGTGATCCAACAGCGGCCTCTGGTTCCCGTTTACCGTGTTGCAGCTGCGGTCCAAATGACGCCAACGTCCACGTATCGTCTCATGCGCCAGAGTTTACACCTCAATCCATACAAAATTCAAACGCGGCAACCCCTCAGCGCCGCTACCATTGCTGCACGAGAGACATTCGCTAACGATATAGTGCACAGGATTGATGACGGGGATGTGCATGCGGGCAGCATTTGGTTTACTGACGAAGCTTATTTTTACCTGGACGGCTTCGTCAATAAACAGAACTGGCGCATATGGGGAACCGAAAAGCCCCATGTTGCAGTCCCATCGTCCCTGCATCCTCAAAAAGTACTGGTCTGGGCCGCCATTTCTTCCAAAGGAATCATTGGCCCATTTTTCAGATCCGAAACGATTACTGCATCACGCTATCTGGACATTCTTCGTGAATTTGTGGCGGTACAAACTGCCTTAGACGACACTGCAAACACCTCGTGGTTTATGCAAGATGGTGCCCGGCCACATTGCACGGCCGACGTCTTTAATTTCCTGAATGAATATTTCGATGATCGTGTGATTGCTTTGGGCTATCCGAAACATACAGGAGGCGGCGTGGATTGGCCTCCCTATTCGCCAGACATGAACCCCTGTGACTTCTTTCTGTGGGGACACTTGAAAGACCAGGTGTACCGCCAGAATCCAGAAACAATTGAACAGCTGAAGCAGTACATCTCATCTGCATGTGAAGCCATTCCGCCAGACACGTTGTCAAAGGTTTCGAGTAATTTCATTCAGAGATTACGCCATATTATTGCTACGCATGGTGGATATGTGGAAAATATCGTACTATAGAGTTTCCCAGACCGCAGCGCCATCTGTTGTTGACAATTGTAACTACTGTAATTTCGAAAGTTTGTCTGCCTGAAAATTTACTGTTGTCCCAAGCATATTGCAACAAACGGTGTATTTCTATCGCTGCTCGTCTAGTTTTTATTACCGTTTCCAATATACCGGTAATTTTTGAAACACCCTGTATGAATATATGCCCAGTGGTATGTCACGTCGCAGTTATTCAACACTGAGTCGTTCATATTTAACTGAAGTCGCGTAATTTAAAATTTATTGTATGTGAATGGAAGCTTTTCTTTTAGAGTAACTTGACAAGCTTAATGCCAAAAGTTTTCATCAGGGTAGAAAATGAATAAGCTACTACTGGAAAGCAATAATAATGCTACTCCGGAGACCGAACTAGCTGGCTTCAATGGGAGAAAAACAAGAAGCGAAGCGAACAGGTCGTTCACCCCTGGCTGTTTTGCACGAGCTGGTAGACTGGTCCCCGAAGCTGTTTGCGAGGTCCCTTCGCAGGTATTGACCACTGGACAAACAACGTCCCAGCCCACCTGCCTGATGTCCAATGGCGTCAACAACGGCCACGCCTGGGAATTGCCCAGTGGGCAGGAAGTCTGTTCAAGTTACCTCCATTCTACGAATATGAAGAACTGGACTCTACAGCGTTTTTACGTAAGTACCACCACAGCACCCAATCGAACATCCTTATGAATTTAAGGACCATTCCCTTATGCTACTGATTACATACAGTAGTTGTATTTAGCCACAATAAATATAAAATGTGTTGTCGATTTCTGTTAATGATTCACCAGCCCAAAACACGACAGCATCTGTCCATGTGTTACCGCACTGAAGCACGTTTTGTTTGCCATGGTTACTGTTTAAAGTATTTTTGTTCAACATTCACCAGTTCCTTACCTGCAGAAAACCTTTTAACTATTTTTGTCGCACAATGTGACACTGAGCAACTTGCTTAATCCTCCTACTGTCCCATGACCCACTGTCTAGCTCAAGAAAATAACTGCTTCTGGAAAAGCATCTAGTATAGTGAAAACATTCGGTTGTAATGGCACTAACGATAAGATACCTTCGATACATTAATTCAAAGTAACTTATTTTCATATATTACGCCCACTGCCTAACAAAAAAAGTAGTTAGATAGCTTGATAAATTTCGAGACAAATCGAATCCATCCGCATCGACACGAAGTCAAAAATTTGCTCAGATGACGCTTGGTTTACGGACTGGGCGAGCCACCAATTAGTATTTTTATACTCTGCCGTTCACACCACAGTGCGTAGCAATACTCCCACTTACGCAAAAGGAGAAAAATGTGCGTATTTGCGCAGCTAGTAATATTTATGTACCCAGTTTCAAGGGTTAAGCAATAATATTCAGTCCTTCGATTAAGAAATACTCGCGATATGCGAAACAAATATTAAAAACTTCGTGACAACTAACACGTGCCAAGCAGTGCGCGTACGCTCAGCATCTACTTAGTATGCAGCTCTACTTGAACTTTTCCATGTTCGTATTTCTACAGTTTTATGCCATTAACTGTATGTTCTGTGTATGTAACAGATGTGTCATTTATTGTTGTACTTCTGTCATGTCCACTTCTCTCATACTCTTATTCTTTGAATGTATAAATGTTTATTCCTCTTATAAGGTTTAGTTAACGCAGCACCAATCTAGTGTTCCATTTCGCGTAAGCTTGTTGCGCTATGAATATCATCAGGTACCTCTGCTGGTTTCGTGTCGTCAAGAGGGAGAGTGACGGCTTCGTTTTAGTGCTACCATAAATGCACGCACTGCCGTAGTGACGACGCAGAAACGTTACCCACTAAAAATTATATGTTAAATAACTGTTTCGCCTGGACTATTTATTTATATAAATTGTTTCTGAAATATGACCAATGAAGGACTACGCGCAAGTGAACGTTCGCATTGTATGTTTGCTCTTTATTATGTTGTGTTGCATACAGGAAGTACCATTCACAGTTAGGAATACGGTTTTTTTAGTTTTTTTTTATAAAACTGACAAGTCTAGATTGCTAAACACATGCTTTTACCTTGCGATCCAGTCACAATTTATTACGAACAGTGAGATATAAGTTTTATAACTTGGAGTTGCCAGAGACTGAATACAACTTTAATACAGACGTATGTGACCTCTGAAAATTTCGTGACATAACGAAACCATCCACTTTATATAGTTAGTTTATAACAAGACGCGTTTCGAATTTCCACTGAACAATATGCATAATACATTATACATTCAACAAAACTTTTTGTTCGATGGCCTTTTGAATACTGCAGTATATGTATGAAGTGCAGATTTTTAGCTCCATCGTTACATCGCAGCATTCGCCATGTGGTTGACTTGTGTGCTCATGAACATGATTAACGCTGGGCTGCACAAATGAAGACGTTCGTTGAGGTTGGTTGGTTGGTTGGGTTAAAGATTAAAGGGACCAAACTACAAAGGTCATCGGTCCCTTGTTTCATAAAAACACAGAGCACAGGGAAACTATCCACCTGTCAGGCGAAGCACTAAAAGAAAAATTCCGGGGGAAGAAAAGCCCCATGGTCCATTGTAAGACAACACGGAAAACAGCACAGCAACAAAAACAACATAGAGAACAAAGGCAGAAGGAATTAAAACTGCACAGTTGAGGACTGTGGCTGCCTGATCACGAAAATAATAGGATGAGCCAGCCACTCTGCAACATGTTAAAACCTCCAGCCTAAAAGTTTAGGGTGGAGTCGAATTACAACACAAAACTAATTAAAAGATACAGCTCAAAAGAGGGTGGTGTTACAAAATTTAAATGGACCTATAAAAGCCGCTTGCGCGAATAAAACTTAAAACCCGATCTGCCATAGACACATTGTCACCTAAAAGAGAGGATAAATCACCCAGGAGATTAAAATCACGCCTGAGAGCGGTTAAAGAGGACATTCCAACAATATATGGGCCACCGTCATGTTCGCACCACGTTCGTTGAGGACGAATTGTTCTATGCCACTCGTATACAGAAATACACGCCAAAATTGGAGAATGGGAGCTACAAAATTAGGTGGTTTGCTGTCGACGTCCTAGAGATTTTTTTTGTTTCAAATGCTTAAGTTGTGTACGTTGATCCATGAACGTAAACGGTAATGCATCTTCAACAGCGAGCGCTGTGGTATGGAAAAGAGTGCGCCTTCACGATTTAAGACTAATTTTCTGAGTCATGTCAATTCACAACGCTAACAGAGCAATTAAATTTGAAGTCTATATAGCGCAAGAAGCAACCGGGAATAATTACTTCCAAACTATATTTGTCACAGAACTATTTTTAATCAGACGAAAAAACATTTTAGGGTCGAACAAATATTCGTGTTTATACGGTTACTCGACACCTGAAGACTACTCATCTAGAGGAGCTCCGTGAAGAAATACAGTAGTCAGATCTTTTTGTAGAGCTTTACTTGCGCCAAAACTTTAGCAAATTCGGCTTTCTGCTGATGTAATACTTTTATATTTTTGTCAGGTTTCAGTTCTTTCGATTGTGACGAACGAAACAGAGCTACAAGTTTCAGAATAAAAAGCAGGTGCAGCATCGTCGACAAAAGACGACTTGATGAAGATAATGTGAAACATCTGCAGATGTTTGAAAATCCGCAACTCCTCTCGTCAGAAATAAAGCAACAGATATTTCAATCCGCAGCCATAAAGCTCATCCACGATAATTTGGGAGAAACTTCCGAAATTCAAGATGAATCACAACACAGTGAGATCTACGGTGCATCTATATAACTAATTCTCTTAATGGGGCACCTGATCACGAATAGCCTTTGGACGATACTAGCGAGTAAGACTACGGCGTACAGAAACCACTGCCAGGCCCCAGCCAGGCAAGGGTTGTGAGGTGGGACCGTTGGTGGCGGGTTGCGGGCAGGAACCCGTTGCTGCGTGCAGGGGCTGCAGGAAAGGCGCCGAGCCCCGGGGATCCCAGGAGTGCAGTGTGTGCCGGGGCGAGCCAGAGCAGGGCAGAGCGCCTGTTTACCTGCAGAGAAAGCCGCGCTGCCATAGAAAGCGGGCGTGGGAGAACGCCGGCCCAAGGGAGGCAATACAAGGGAAGAGAAAAACTGTGCACTGCCCTGTGACGTGAAGAAGAGACTTGCTACCTGACTTTAGGCCTGCAGGTAGCACACCACACCACGGCTGCAGCATACTTCCTCCCTCCCCCCATATCCACCTGGGCGCTAAAAAGGCTTCCCTTTTTATTCCTTACAAAAACCTGTTCTTCCCTGTGTTGCTTTATCCTGTTCTTCCCTGTGTTGCTTTATATGTTCCGCACATTTGTATCCTACTACTGTAGAACGAAAACTGACAGTTACGCACCAATAGATGAATCAGATGTCCTGTAATGCTCAAAATCTGACTCTTGCCTCCCTTCGTGTGCTTGCTGTGACACTGGAGGAGAACCGAGAAGCCAATGCTTGTTTCTGAAGAGCAATTACGAGAGAAGAAGCGAAAAAGCTACGAGCTATCCAGTACAGGATATCTTTTCTGCACTGGATGCAGAGCCACCTCTGTGTACGACAACGAATGCACCTCAGCAACTTGCACCCACTTCAATTTTCTGCACTGAAACTATTATCGACCGCATGCAGCGAAATCGACGGCCGAACTCTTATCTCTCTTCCTTACGGCGGGTCTGAGGCAATATATGGTTTATCAACAGTAATACGTTTCGATCAGAGCACATAGCTACACAGAATAAATGACTAAGTTAATTCCTGTACAAATTGCACTTATTTGACAGCTGAATAAGGTCTCGTGAATTTTGCGAAATTTGTAATGTGTAGCAAAGAGCGAAAACACTAAACGAAGAACTACTCATTTCAATTACATTCAAATTCATCACACTCGGTAAAAGGGCTTTTTAATGCTTACGAAAGACTACCTTCCTTGGTTGTCTAACCCTTTCGCCGCCACTGGGATGTTTGTGTCCCACGTCAGGTTATCAGACACCCAGTGTGAATTTGCTGCATGTTACTGATATGTTTTTATGTCCCACTGGTAAATGCAAGCTAGCTAACTTGGACACCAAGGTCTTTATATCTACGTTACCCTATTAACACACTGCTCCGCTCCGTACCGTTGCATGGAATTAGTTTGCACCTGGCGATAGCTAACTCGACGAAGAGATTTGTAAGTGGAATGCTGCGCATCTTCCCACCAAATTCGTGTCAATGAACTGTCCGTACCTATTTACGTTTGTCGCTTTACAAACGCTGCTCATATTTAGCTACTTTCACGTACATACAAGGTTAGGTTCCAGCAAATACCTACAGAAAAGACTGCGTAATTTATATTCCAATTTGATGCCCAAATAAAATTGTTATCGTCGCATTTCCTAATTATGTCTTTCAGATCACTGATCTAGACTACATTCCATTACCCTTGTTTTACTTCTGATAATACTCATCTTAAAGCCTCTAAGACAGTCCATTCTGTATCGTTATATTAGAACTGCGTTCTGTTCAGCAGCTCTTTCACGTCCCTTGTCTCTCAGAATTATGTCATCGCGAAACCTCAGTGTGTATTATTCCTGACCAATTCCTTCTCAGAATTTTTCCCTTAGTGCTCGCACAATGTACAAATACACTAACGGCGGGAATAACTACAATCTTGTTTCATTCCTTCTCAACCACTGCTTCCTTTTTATATCAACTTTCATAATACAGTCCAGTTTCTGCCCAAGTTTCGAATAACCTTTCCCTCCTTTTAAAAAATCCCTGATAGTAAACTTCTCAGAGTACTGCAGTAAACATTGTCAAAAGCTCTCTCAATCTAAAAATGCTATAAACGCAGATTTTCCTTTCTTCAATTTATCTTCTAACATCAATAGGATCAGTACTGTCTCGCCAGTCTCTACATTTCTCTGGGACCCTAACTGATCTGAGGCTGGCTTCTGGCATTTTTCGCATTCTGTAAATAATTCGTGTATTTTGCAAGAACGACTTACTAATTTGATATTTTGTATGTAACTAGGAATTTATTACTGTGACTGTAGATATTCCGAGGCATTAAAAGAAATGGTGGCGGCCCTCATCAAACTATTCTGAAGGCTGATGGCCCGGAAAAGAGGAGAAGATGGTTGATGAACACATTCTCCGTTTTTCATTATGTCATCTCAGAAGTAGTTTTGTGATGACAGGTGAGACGCTTCAGCTGCAGCAGCTTTGAATGGCAAACTATTATAATCTGATTAAAATTACTTGATGGCTGACGTCTGTCACTTGGAGCTAGTGTTGCCACATGAACTGCCCTGCCACTGGTTATAGGTGACAAATACGGCACGTCACTTCGCAAATGCTGTGTGTGTGTGTGTGTGTGTGTGTGTGTGTGTGTGTGTGTGTGTGTGTACCGCGGTACAATGTTTGAAGTGGCCGCCGCGAGGTATGTCGGAAATGCGAGAGGCTCCGTCGGCAGCTGATTTTATGTGGCCAATGATTTAACAGCGACAGAGGACGCGTTTTCTAGCCCAGAATTCGAACTCTTGTCCTAATCTAACCACAACAACCTCGTTATGTGCAAATTCCGAGAAAGCAGTTGTCCCCAATCTGCGGCAGAACTAAAATCACGACTGCTTTGTTGAAGGCGTTTAAGGCCATCTACCAGCGAACAAAATACAGAAAAAATTCCAGAGCTGAAAGCAAACTAATTTCTCGCTGTCATTCGTTATCTGAGACTATCGTCACACTCGTTTGCACGAGATGCCACGTTACCAACCGATGAGCAATCCTCGTTCCCACTGTGTTTCAGATTATAGGCGACATGGCAGGTTCCAGACGAAAAGAAACCACAGTGATAGGAAGGAAATTCCAAACAAGAAAGCAAATACGTTTGTGATAATGACGCGCCAAAGAACAAGAAACAAATAATCCATTTACATCTATTCACTGAATAAAAATAGTAATCTCTTCATTTGATTTAGAAATAACATTCGCTAGAATTTACGAAAGTAGACCCTATAATCTACACGTCAGATTGATACGCTGCCCATTGCACTACGACACAATCTTGGATTAGTACGTATGAGTGTTGACCCAGTCGCAACGCGTAAATGACGGTCTCAACAAAATCGGCTTCACGCAGTATCGTGTGAAGCTTATCTAATGTAAGCCGATCTCTGATTATAGTAACTGTATATCCAGCGGTGTTTGGTTCATGTATATGGAACTTTTGAATTTCATATAGTGTGCGCGCGAGTGCGGGAGGGGGGTGGAGGGGAATCGTTTGTGGTGGGGCCTGAACACATCTGGAGTGAAAGCCGAACAAAGAAGTAAAGGTAAGTGACCAATTGTTGTGGCACTTCGGCAACTGGGAATGGTTCAGGCGTTAAGTTGGGGGCACTGATTGGAGAAAAGTAGCTCCAAACCGTGCAGTGTGACCTATCGTGATATTTTAAAGGGACTGTTTTAATCAACTTATTACTCTCGCGATTGGACTACACTTTGCTGCCACTTCACGCCGGACGCCGGCAGCGGCAGAGAATGCCCTGCTCTGTTCCGGAGGCTGGTGTCTGCTCGCAGATGACACCGCATCTGCCTACCACGCCGTTACACCACCCGCCACCTCGAAACCGAACTACTGTATATTTCACAATCTATATTTTTACACGGTACAGTGTAGTACTCGCCAACAACATGCGAAACGCTTTAAGTGCCGAAACAGGATATTTGTGATTTTTTCCCCTGTAAAACGCCGAATATACCATTACTAATACTCTGAGGCGCCAAAGAAACTGGTATAGGCAAGCGGATTCAAATACAGAGACACGTAAACAGGCAAAATACGAAGTTGCGGTCGGCAACGCCTATGTAAGACAAGTGTGTGGCGCAGTTGTTACATCGGTTACTGCTGCTACAATGGCAGGTTATCAAGATTCAAGTGAGTTTGAACGTGGTTTAGTCTGCGGACGAGCGATGGGACACAGCATCTCCGAGGTAGCGGGGAGGAGGGGGATTCTCCCGTACGACCATTTCACGAATATGCCGAGAACATCAGTAATCAGGTAAAACGCCAAATCTCCGACATCGCTGCGGCAGGAAAAAGATCCTGTAAGTAAGGGACCAACAACGACTGAAGAGAATCGACTGAAGTGCTGCAGATTTCGATGCTGGCACATCGACAGGTGTCAGCGTGTGAACATCATCGATGTCGGCTTTTGGAGCGCAAGGCCCACTCAGGTACCCTTGATGACTGCACGAGGCGGCTTTATGCCTCGTCTGGACCCGTCGACATCGACATCGGACTGTTGATGACTGGAAACATGTCTGGTCGGACGAGTCTCGTTCCAGGTTGCGTCGAACGGATGGACGTGTACGTGGATGGAGACGACCTCATGAATCCATGGATATTGCATGTCAGCAGGGGTCTGTTTAAGCTGGTGAAGGCCCTATGACGGTGTGGCGCGTGTGCAGTTTGAGGGATGTAGAACTCCTGATACGTCTAGATAAGACTGACAGGTGATACGTACGTAAGCATCCTGTCCTATCACCGGCATCCATTTATGTCCATTGTGCATTGTGCATTTCGACGGGCTTGGGAAATTCTAGCATGACAATGCGACACACCACACGTCCAGAATTGTTACAAAGCGGCTCCAGGAACATTCTTCCGAGTTTAAACAGTTCCGCTGGCCACCAAACTCTCCAGACACTAACATAATTGAGCGTATCTGGGATGCCTTGCAACGTGCTGTTCGGAAGATATCTCCACTACCTCGTGCTCTTACGGATTTATAGACAGCGCTGCAGAATTCATAGTATCAATTCCTTCCACAGTCCATGCCACCTCGTGTTGCAGCAGTTGTGGGTGCCCGCGGGGGCTGTGCACGATATTAGGCAGGTGTACCACTTTCTTTGGTTCTTCAGTGTAAGCTAGAATGGGAATTTCTGGAGAAGCTTCCTTGTACTTAAACACCTTACCGGCAGTCCGATTAAAACTACTTGATCGTTGACATTCACGCTTTGTAGCTGGCTTCCTTCAGAATGGTGAACGTCACGCCCGAACCGTTCGCCGTTACCAAGCTGATAATTAGTTCACTTCCAGTTTTTCGTCCGGCTTTAGTTCTTGACATGTTTAGATCTCTAATGCAGGGTCAGGCCCTTTTCTACTGCTGTATCCCTTCATACGAGGCGTTATTCAGCATTACTTACGCAGTTATCACAGAGATCGGCGTACAATAGGTAAGGTTCGCACAACGTTGCATGAAGCTGAATTTTTGAAGGATGTCAAACGTTGCGACTGGGACACAAGAATTATAAATACTTCTTGCACTACATGGCATAGCGTAATGGTTAGCGTATAAACCTTTGTATGTAGAAGGTTCGAATTTCATCAAATACAAAAGTATTTGTTCTAAATCTAATCAAAATTCTGTCATTTTGTTCGATTGATTTGTTTAAACTTAATTTTTATTTGTATACTTTGCCGTGTCATTTTCATCGTCGTACTCACTATTTGCTCCTATTTTTCGTCCTATTATTCTTTTTCTCGTTTTGAATCTGCTTGTGTTGCCTATAATCTATAATAGCCAGTAAGAGTTGCCGCACACTGTTGATCGCCGTTTTATCGGCCACATTGCACATCACGTGGTTCTGGTTAGGTTTTGTCATGTCATGAGTCTGAACTGGGGGTTCCAAAACCATCCGTCTGCTGCTGTTCAGTCACTTGTCACTTAAAATCAGCTGTCGACAAACCCTCTCCCATTTCCGTCATACCTCGTGGTGGCCACTTTCAACGTTGCTTCCCGTTACACATTAACAACAGCCTTTGTGAAGTGACCCGCTTCATTTGTGTCTCGCCTATAACCCAGTTGTAGCCGGCAGCGGGTTAGCAACACTGTAGCAGCAAGTGACAAACGTCAACTATCGAGTAATTTTAGTCTGATTATAGCTGCAATGTTTAATTTCTATTGTTCGTGTCATGGGGAACGCTGAATGTTCCAAGCATGCCCGACCGCCACGGAAATACTTATAAGCTGTTCCTAGCTCTGTTTCCTGTAAGGGACAATCAATAGTACGGTTTACTGCATTTATTGATCTTCGACGCTTATCTTGTTTACGGTGCTTTACGATGTAAAGGAAACGCAAGAATAGAAACATTAGCATTGGCGTCGAACAGAGAACTGGCAATTGACAACGGTGCACAAAGTACCCTGCGCCACACAACGGAATGTGGATTGCAGGGTAGATATGTAGGAAGACTAATACTGAGGTAACAGTTCAAGGAGTACTACACTGCAGTGCTCACGTTTTTCTTATGTGCTTTGCAATTGCAGCGATCGACAGCCCATGAAACGCGAGAATCATATTCGGATTTCAACTACGGCTTACTGGATGCATTATGCACTGGTGACTACGAAAATTTGTGCTATACCGGGACTCTAAACCGGACTTAACGCTAGACGCAAGCCTTGACCACCTCTGCCATTCGAGTAATTTCCACTTGTCGAGATATATATATATATATATATTAGTGCACCCAAAGTTCAGTCATATTCGCACACGCGAAAATGATCCTTGTAATTCAAAGAAAGCCATGTGGATCAAAAGTACCGTTGGTTATTCAAAGAACCACAACGCGATAGAAATAAATCATTTCAATTTAACTGCGTATTGTGTAGCGTAACGAAATAAAATAGTGTTATTTTGGAGATCTAACTGCATGATCTTCCCATACTAGGAAATATTCCTCTTCTGTTTATCGACACAGTAAGTGCTAAAAATAAACATTAGCCGTGGTCGTTGTTGTTGAAGTGAAATACCTCGAGTTTTATTTCGCGTTCTGCCTTTTACTACCGTATTCTTCGTCACTGCTCTTGAGGTGCTACTGTGCACTTTCACTGATTACTTGAAAGCTAAGCAAGGCATTTACATCTTTACCAAAACTGTCATCTATATTTTTTAAATTCTGAACTTCTTAAGCTGTAGCAACATTTTTCTGTAAGACGTTACAAATGATGTAAACTTATCAATCTGCATTCCTTCGAACAAAATTATTTGTAATGCGAATCTTGCTTTTCCTTTTTCCGTGCAATGTGACATTGTCCTTCAGGGTGTCCATTTTCAGTCTGCAATTAAGTAATGTTCTCCAGTGTAGACTTACATATCCGGCACGTACCATAAATTACAGTGTAAGTGTGTTGTCTCCGTGCGAATGAACTGATTGTAATTAGTGCTAGTCTTTTCGGTACCACGCTGCCATCCTCTGGTTACTTATTTACTTTTACGACGTTTGGGTTCTGTAAAAGCACGTACCGTCCTGAAGTTACCTCATACGGAAGAGTCAAAACCGTTTTACAATCTGTCGATCTAGAAAATGTTTGAAATAATCTGAAGAATACATTTACACTATAAGAGAAAAACCGCTGACAGTAGCTACCAGAATCTAGAGGAAGCAATAATGGAAAATCAAGAGGAGTGCTCCGAGCAAAACAGGTGCTTAAGGCAGGAATGCAGCCTCCCCACTCAAATTCTCAAACTGTTCATCGTACAAGCAATGACTTCACAGCCGTGGCCCTTTCGGAGTCCACATGGCGGAGCGGAGACAATGCGGACACTAGCCTCAAGTATCAGCATAGCCCGACTGGAAATCAATGCTAACACAGAAGAGAAAATGCTTTCTGTAGCATCTGCAGAGAATCTCTTATGCAAACTGGGGAATTGATATTTTCTAGGCTACAGTATTTTATGCTTATTGATACAAAATCTTTTACTAATATCTAATTCATGTTCCTGGTCTTCTCGGCCGAGAGAAAGATTTTCGTTGTATTCATCTAACTTCAATATAATTCGTTTCTTACTTCCACTACGCAGGCCAACACATTTAGGACACACAATGAAGCTATATTTCGAAAAATATATATATGTCCCAATAACATAGTTCAAATAATGTCTCCGGCATTCCTTCGCCATGTTTTATCACATGAGGCAATGTTTAAGCAGAAACAGTGAAACAAACAAAAATTTAAAAACATTTTGCACCGTTAGTACAACTCTTAGAGAACGATAAACTAATCACGAAAATATACGTTGAAAACTACAAAAATCAATGCATTTCTTCCAATATCTAGAGCCGATTTTAGCCCTCTCAGAACGCTATGTGATTACAACACAGCCCTTTGTTTAACCAGAAAAATGCACAGCAAGGTATTTTAATTACATACCTACCTCTTCATATTAAAAACAAAATTTTAATCCTCACAGCGGTAACAGTATCGTATGTGCATGTCTTCTTCACGTCGGGAAATATTAGTATAATATGTGAATTGCAACATGGTTACGTCATCCAATTTTCTGCGGGAGTTTCGGATGAATTTATTGCAATAAAGATTATTCTGTAACATTTCAGGCGGGGTAGCGATGAACAACTCTTCTATGGCACGAAAACGCATGTGAAAGTAATGTCATCGTCCCAGGTACAACAAGGTAGTCTTGCACACGACAAAATTTAATTAACAACCCACTGGCTTGCTTCAACAATTCCATTTCCCGCAATTTATTAAAATAAGCAACTGTTGAAGATAGTTAAGCTAACAATCCTTTGATTTTTTTTATAAACATCTCCCCCTAAGGCTATGTTCCACGAGAAATTTTTAGCAGATCACAACTTCTAATCAGTTACGCAGTGCCATTAGAAACTATACCGAAGCTCAACAAACCGGAACTCGAGCAAACCAGATTCGTGATTGCAACATCAACCGAACCATTGTGTCACAGATCAGCTTCCTCCCGACAATCAATTTTCTTACTCCCATCTTCCACAAATGAAGGACCATCCCGCACACACGCACATTGTTCAACAGAAAGCAAGTTCTAGCATGCAGCTATTTTGAAAATTAAATTCAAATGGTATACAGTTTCAGTTATCTGTTTGATCCTGCAGATAACTGGATTCAAATAGCATCAGCACTCTGATAACTGCGTTATCGAAAATGATAGAATACGTGCTCATAAAACGTAATGCAGCCGAAGTATCACATTTTATTTCTAGCATCAATTAAGAAATTTTACTTCGTGTAATGGATACCTATTTCCACATGCAGGGTCACAGTATGCTGATCACAACATGTTTGCAATAGCACCCATTTTACTCCAAATCGACATGACGGATCTAGTGCCATCTGGTCACGTATTTGGGTAACACAGTTTGGATCCTTACAATTATTCCAGCACTTTCAACTGTTTCAGCAGAATGATTATTTACGTTTACATCAACCAGTGGTTTAGGCTAAAATAGTTACGACATAATGTATGAGCTACACTGCCTTCTATACGGAAACCCTAGTTGGAAATATCTCATCAATCTTAAAGATGATCCGTATTGTGTTTAGAAATACAGCGTGGAACTTAACCTAACATGTGGGGACTACTTTACACAACTAAATATTCAATGTAGTAAAAGCACTGCGTATGTT